>NC_053431.1:40824448-41079354 GCF_007990345.1 Gossypium hirsutum | reverse complement strand
CCAATTGTACACCCGAACGACCGCATACACAAAAAAAAAAAACCGAACCGGAGTCGAACACGAGGTGTTAACTGACTTTAACCCCTTATAAAATTTATTTTCCAGACACTGCCCAATCTGTGTACTAGTTCGTTTTAAAAATCATATCTTGAGTGTCGTAACTCGAAAATCAGTTTCGTAATTTTTCCCAGAAACTAGACTCATGTGCCCATCTATGTATTTTTTTCTAGAATTTTTGGTCGGGCCAATTAGTACAGTTTATTAGTCAAAGTCTCCCATGTTGCAGGGGTCGACTACACTGACCTTTGCCCATTACGACTTGGATATCTCCCTGTACGGGGCTTCAATACTGATGCCGTTTGTTTCTATGAAACTAGACTCAAGAGAATCTGTACATATAGACCCTAATTACTGGTTAATTTAAAGAATTCCAAAGTGACAGGAATCAAAACCGTCTGCCTGTCCACAAAATCTATATCTTAATATACTGCCATATGATTTTCGTTACTTCCTCATGAAAACAACTCATCGAGCTTCGATACATAATTATCATCAATTAATTCCACTCCTACTATTTTAGTGATTTTCAATCTCATGACACTGCTGCTGCCAGCATCTGTACGAAAGTAACTAGGTCCATTTCATGCTACCTTGATCCAACCAATCGAAATCGTGCCATTTCGCATGGCTTAAAGTTACATGCAAAGTTCAAACACAACGTAATAGCTTATACATGCCAAAATGTTCTTCTAAGCCAACTAAGAAGAAAGTACCAAAACTTGCTATCCGGTGTGATGACTTCGATGACGGCCTGACCCCGCAAAAATAGATGAGTCCAAGCAACCTATAATGGGTGACGAGGAAACACCGAGTGAGTTTATAACTCAGTAAGTCATAAGCAATGCACTACCATCCATCAATAACATTATCACAAGAGGAAACAAAATGGAACGAGACAATTTACTCCATCCATACCGAACCATACCATAGTTCCTCCAACCTATCGATTCTGTTTCATATCAATTCATGCATTCACATTCCATATACTCATCAATAGGACATTGAAGCATTTTCATAAATCAATTTATTTTCGTTACAATCAAACGACTGAACGGCCTTTCACCCATCCTATGATAAATTTTATGTACGTGACTTCAAGTATATTTGTCACATAGGTTCAAACTTACCGAGCTCAACACCAAGTATAAGCATAGCACCTATTCGCCATGTACTCAAGACACTTACCCGATCCGCTGTCCGCGATCGACTCAATAGTGTCGCACACATAGTGTCCATAATGATTCACGAATGTATATTGAGTCCGCACACTCAGTGCTATATAATCAACTCGCACACTTAGTGCTACGTAATCAAATCGCACACTTAGTGCTACATAGTCAAACTCGCACACTTAGTGCCGCATGGTCAATTCGCACACTTAGTGCATCATATTCATTTCGCACACTTAGTGCAACATAGTCAAATCGCACACTTAGTGCTGTACAATTTAATCCCGCGCACTTACCGCCAATCTCATGGTCATAAATGGTTATACCCGCACGTTTAGTGCCGAGATCAACAACTCAGTACATCTTACCTCTTTTCTTTTCATTCAACAATTCCATCATCACATACGTACATGCATATATATATATGTATATTTATTCATTCCATTCAGCATCAATACATAAACATTATGACCATTTGAAATAATACCAACTACATGCTTAATGACTTACCTTGTGTTGGGTAAGACGGTTCCAACTCGGCTACTCAGTGATCTTTTCTTTGCCTTTGCTTGATTCTCCTCCTTTAGCTCCTTGAGCTTAATCAATAATTCACTAGTTTAACCATCTTGTTAAACATTCATAATTCAATTACCCATGCTTATGTATGTTTGTATATTCGGCAACCATCCTCACTAATTACTCATGTTGATGGCCGAATGGATGTATGTGTGTACAATGTCAACTATAACATCATGTAATTCCACATATGACTACATTTCTTAAGTTCCACATCTTAATGCCCATATACATAATCAAATTTAACATCATATATATATTTACTCATGTGGCCGAATATACATACTCCCATATAATATCAAGTACTCACTTTAAGTATATTGCCGAATATACTTAATCATACACACACCTAACCAAAATAATTTCTAAAATCTTTATATCATTTATAATACATCTAATTATCCTTTTTCACATTATCAACTCAAATCACATACATTATTTACTATAACATCTTTACATTCGGCATTGGTGTCAACCATAGTAGCCGATTCTTCCTACTTTGTACCCATGCATCTATTAATCCTTAGTTGGTTCAAACACTTCACACACTAGGATTCATCAAATTTTTAACAAGAAATAAAATCTCTAATCCTCAAACTACCATGGCCGAACCTTCATGGAGTTGCTAAGACTCCTCATTTCTACTTCTCACACACTCTCACATCCAAACCCTTTTATTAAACACCCAAAGTCAACCATCTCCTTACCTCATCACCAAAGACATCAAAATACCAACCAAGAACGTAACATTCATGGCCGAATGTCATCTCCATCGTTTAACAAAGTTTGAACCATGGCTAGGTAGATTTTGAACTTACAACTTAAAATATACATGAATCTCAAAGAATAACATTAAACATACCTCAATCTAGTTACATGCATGGCCAAACTTCCTCCTAATCCTCTTCCTTAGGATTTTCGGTCAAAAGAGGTTGAAAAAGGATGAACAAAACCTTTCTTTTCCTTCCTTTAGCTCACGGCAATGGGGTGTATGCATGAGACCATTATTATTTTTTTTTTCTTTTTTTTCATCACCCTTCCTTTCATTATTTAATTATCATGCTTATTATTTTATTTTCCTTACCATACATCACTAACACAACATGTTGGTGACATGTTTCCACCCATAGCATGGCCGGCCACTACATATTAGGGAGGGGGAATTTGACATGCAAGTCCCCTTTTTCTTCCACATGCACTAATAGGTCCTCATGCATTGACCTATCACATTTTAAAATTTTCTCATATAAGTCCTATTGACTAAATTCACATGCAATCGACTAAATCAAAGCTTGAAATTTTCACACATTCATGATTACATATTCTAGACAATAAACATCACATTCAAACCTTTCGGTGACTCGGTTTAGCGGTCCCGAAACCACTTCCCGACTAGGGTCAATTTTGGGCTGTCACAACTCTCCCTCACTTAAGAAATTTTCGTCGTCGAAAATCTTACCGGTAAATAGGTTTGGATATCGTTCTTTCATCGAGCTCTCGGGTTCCCAGGTTGCTTCCTCGATCCCGTGTTTGAGCCACAACACCTTAACCAACGGAACCCTTTTATTTCGCAACTCTTTCACTTCACGAGCTAGGATACGAATCGGTTCTTCTTCATAGCTCAAGTCAGATTGAATTTCAACTTCTGAGGGATTAATCACATGTGACGGATCGGATCTATAACGTCGAAGCATTGAAACATGGCAGACATCGTGCATCCTTTCAAGTTCAGGGGGCAAAATCAATCTATATGTAACCGGCCCCACTCGTTCGGAAATTTCGTACGGCCCAATGAATCTCGGGCTCAACTTGCCTTTACGGCCAAATCTGAGTACCTTCTTCCAAGGTGACACTTTAAGAAACACTTTATCTCCCACCTGATATTCAATGTCCTTTCATTTTAAATCCGCATACGATTTTTGACGATCTGTGGCTACCTTCAGACTTTCGCGGATTACCTTTACTTTTTGCTCGGCATCTTTAATCAAATCAACTCCGAAAATTTTACTTTCACCAAGCTCGGTCCAAAACAATGGCGTACGGCATTTACGACCGTACAAAGCCTCATAAGGTGCCATCTTAATACTTGATTGAAAACTATTGTTGTAAGCGAATTCAATCAAAGGTAAATACCGTTCCCATGAACTACTGAACTCGAGGATGCAACATCTCAACATATCCTCAAGTATCTGAATTATCCGCTCGGATTGACCATCGGTTTGGGGGTGAAAAGCGGTGCTAAAATGCAGCTTGGTACCCAAAGCTTCTTGCAATTTCTTCCAAAATCGTGAGGTGAATCTCGGATCTCTATCCGACACGATAGAAATAGGTACTCCATGTAATCTCACAATCTGAGAGACATACAATTCGGCTAGTTTATCCAATGAAAGATCCGTACGCACGGGGATAAAGTGAGCCGACTTAGTCAGCCTATCAACAACAACCCAAATCGCATCCTTCTTACTTGCGGACAATGGCAGTCCGGACACAAAGTCCATTGTGACTCGGTCCCATTTCCACTCGGGTATCATGATCGGCTGAAGTAACCCTGAAGGCACTTGATGTTCCGCTTTCACTTGTTGACATATTAAACATCTCGAAACAAAGTCGGAGATGTCTCGTTTCATACCATGCCACCAAAATCGACGTTTCAAGTCGTTGTACATTTTCGTGCTCCCCGGGTGAATTGACATTCGGCTACAATGGGCTTCGTTCAGAATCATCGGAATGAGTTCCGAATTCCTTGGAACACACAAACGACTTCTAAACCTCAAACAACCATCATCATCAATCTAAAACTCCGATTCCTTGTTCGGAACACACTCAGCTCGTTTTGCAACCAATTCATCATCGACTTTCTGAGCTTCAAAAATTTGATGAGTCAATAATGGTTTGGCTTTTAATTCAGCTACTAACACATTGTCAGGTAGAACAGACAAGTGTACATTCATCGCTCGCAAAGCAAACAGTGATTTCCGGCTTAAGGCGTCCGCAACCACATTCGCCTTTCCCGGGTGGTAATCAATGACAAGCTCGTAATCTTTCAACAACTCAAGCCAACGTCTTTGTCGCAGATTCAAGTCTCGTTGAGTCATCAAATATTTGAGACTTTTGTGATCCGAAAACACATGGCACTTCTCACAAAACAAATAATGTCGCCATATTTTCAATGCAAACACAATGGCGGCTAGTTCGAGATCATGGGTCGGATAATTTCTCTCGTGTGGCTTCAATTGTCTCGACGCATAGGCCAGAACTCGACCTTCTTGCATCAATACGCAACCCAACCCAAGTAGGGATGCGTCACTATAAATGACAAACTCTTTACCCGATTCGGGTTGCACCAAAATTGGAGCTTCAGTCAAATGAGTTTTCAGTTGATCGAAGCTTTTCTGACATTTCTCCGTCCATTCGAACTTAACATCCTTTTGGAGTAGCTTCGTCATTGGTGTGGCTATCATCGAGAAACCTTTGACAAATCGTCGGTAATAACCGGCGAGCCCTAGAAAGCTCCGGACTTCGGTAACATTTCTCGGAGGCTTCCAGTTAAGTATGGCTGAAATTTTGCTCGGGTCAACTCGAATACCCGATGCGGATACCACATGACCCAAGAAGCTAACCTCTCTTAACCAGAACTCACACTTACTAAACTTAGCATATAACTGCTTATCCCGCAAAATTTGCAACACTAGCCTCAGATGCTCAGCATGTTCGGTCTCATCTCTTGAATAGACCAAGATGTCATCAATAAACACAACTACGAACCGATCCAAATACGACCTGAAGATCCGATTCATCAAATCCATAAACACCGCAGGGGCATTAGTGAGCCCAAACGGCATCACTAAGAACTCGTAGTGACCGTACCTCGTTCTGAAAGCAGTTTTGGGTACGTCTGAATCTCGAATCCACAACTGATAATAACCCGATCTCAAATCTATCTTTGAAAACACCGATGCTCCCTTTAATTGATCGAACAGATCATCAATACGCGGTAACGGATACTTATTCTTTATCGTCACTTTATTCAGTTGACGATAGTCAATGCACAACCTCATGGTTCCGTCCTTCTTTTTCACGAACAATACT
Organism: Gossypium hirsutum; assembly: GCF_007990345.1. NCBI lineage: Eukaryota > Viridiplantae > Streptophyta > Magnoliopsida > Malvales > Malvaceae > Gossypium > Gossypium hirsutum. Next base: position 41,073,460 of record NC_053431.1, on the reverse strand, counting down.
GGTGCACCCCAAGGTGAGAACCTCGGTCGAGCGAAACCTCTATCCGTCAATTCTTGCAACTGAGCTTTCAACTCTTTTAACTCGGTTAGTGCCATACGATACGGAGCGATCGAAATTGGCGTAGTTCCAGGTACAAGCTCAATACCAAACTCTACCTCCCGAACAGGTGGCAAACCCGGTAACTCTTCAGGAAAAACATCCGGGTATTCACAAACCACCGACACCGATTCGGGTTTCTTTTCTAACTCCTTGTCATCAAGTACATACGCGAGGTATGCTTCGCACCCTTTCCTTACATATTTCTGGGCCAACATTGCTGATATTACAGCTGGCAACCCCCTTAAGTCCGCAGACTCAACTCGGATTATTTCGTTATTTGCGCACCTCAAATCGATAGTCTTGCTTTTGCAATTCACAACCGCATCATGCGCGGTTAACCAATCCAAACCAAGAATAACATCAAACTCGTCGAACGGCAAAAGCATCAAATCGGCCGGAAAACAGGATTCTCGGATTATTAGAGGGCATCTCTTACACACTTTATCAACAAGTACGCATTGACCCAAAGGGTTTGATACTCGAATTACGAGCTCAGTAGACTCAACAGGTAGAGTCTTACTGGTTGCTAAGTTTTTGCATACATATGAATGAGTAGAACCAGGGTCAATCAATGCAATCACATTAGTATCAAAGAGAGTGAAGGTACCAGTGATGACGTCGGGGGAGGATGCCTCCTCTCGTGCGCGAATGGCATATGCTCTAGCAGGAGTACGGTTCTCGGCTCGATCGGCCGTATCAGAGGCCCCCTCTGACTACCACCCCTGCCTCCTAAAATTCTCGGTGGTCTACCTCTAGATGTCACTCCACTAGGTCTTGCACCTTGAATCTTATTCTTCTCATCCAGCTCCGTGCAATCTCTAATGAAGTGGTCCTTCGAACCGCATCCGTAACAGGCCCTGCTAGTAGACTTGCCCCAACATTCACCTAGGTGTCATCTTCCACATTGGGGACATTCAGGTTTCTCGTGACGATTATTGCCCACACTAGCTACCGAAGTAGCTCGGGAGCCCATCGATGGTCTTGCCCTGATGGAAATTCCCGCAGTCGCCCTCGACTTATTAATGTCCTCCCTGAACTTCTTTACAGCTGAGAACGGAGCTTTACCCGTCGATCTTTTACGATAATCTCTAGCTTCAAATTCAGCCTTCCTCTTCTCCTTTCCAAGTTCTTCCGCCTTGCAGGCTCGTTCGACTAGTGTTACGAATTCTTTTATTTCCAAAATACCCATTAGTAGCTTTAAATCTTCATTCAATCCTTCCTCGAATCTTTTGCACATAGCAACCTCATCAGCTACACACTCCCGGGCATACCTACTGAGTCTTACGAATTCATGTTCGTATTCAGATACAGTCATACGGCCTTGCTTGAGTTCCAAGAACTCCTTACGCTTCTGATCAATGAACCGTTGGCTAATGAATTTCTTTCGGAATTCCGTTTGAAAGAAGTCCCAAGTTACTCGCTCGTTCGGGACTATGGAAATCAAGGTCCTCCACCAATAGTAGGCTGAGTCTCGTAACAAAGATACAGCACATTTTAGACATTCGTCGGGTGTGCATGACAATTCATCGAACACCCGAATGGTGTTATCAAGCCAGAACTCGGCCCTTTCGGCATCATCAGTTACTATGGCCTTGAACTCCTCGGCCCCACGCTTCCTAATCAAGTCTACAGGTGGCTTACTCAGCCTCACAGGATCAGCGACTGATGGCATTACAGGCTCTTGGGGTGGATTATTCAAATTTGGGAATTGTTGGACAGCCGGGTTGGTTCGGGCATATTGCGCGACCCACTCATTCATCATGGTAAAGAAGGCTTGTTTAGCCCCCTCACCTTGATTATTCGCAGATGACTGAGGTTCAACAGGCGATGTCCCTTGTGCAGGAGCAGCCGTTACGCTCTCAACGTCATCCGCTAGGGTTCTTTCTTCACCGGGGTCCATTTACTAATCAAAACAAAAACATTTCAACCGTCGGAAGTCATCACACATTTAAACATTAACATTCGGCATGTATAGCTAGACTCATACGCGCTATGGTAGTCCTAGAACCGACTAAACCATAGCTCTGATACCAATCAAATGTAACACCCCGAACCCGAAACCGACACCGGAGTCGAACACGAGGTGTTAACTGACTTTAACCCCTTATAAAATTTATTTTCCAGACACTGCCCAATCTGTGTACTAGTCGTTTTAAAAATCATATCTTGAGTTTCGTAACTCAAAAATCAGTTTCGTAATTTTTCCCAGAAACTAGACTCATGTGCCCATCTATTTATTTTTTTCTAGAATTTTTGGTCGGGCCAATTAGTACAGTTTATTAGTCAAAGTCTCCCATGTTGCAGGGGTCGACTACACTGACCTTTGCCCATTACGACTTGGATATCTCCCTGCACGGGGCTTCAATACTGATGCCGTTTGTTTCTATGAAAACTAGACTCAGAGAGGAATCTGTACATATATGGTACGACCCCTAATTATCTCTGGTTAATTTATAATGAATTTCTAAAGTCGGAGCAGGGAATCCAGAAACCGTTCTGGCCCTGTCCCACAAAAATCTGATTATCTCTTAATATGCTGCCCATATGATCTTTTCGTTACTTCCTCATGAAAACAGACTCATCGAGCTTCGATTACATAATTTATTCATCAATTAATTCCACTCCTACGATTTTTAGTGATTTTTCAATCTCATGACACTGCTGCTGCCAGCATCTGTTACGAAAGTAACTAGGTCCATTTCATGCCTACCCTTGATCCAACTCAATCGAACATTCGTGCCATTTTCGCATGGCTTAAAGTTTACATGCCAAAGTTCAAACACAACGTAATAGCTTATACATGCCAAAATGTTCTTCTAAGCCAACTAAGAAGAAAGTACCAAAACTTGCTATCCGGTGTGATGACTTCGATGACGGCCTGACCCCGCAAAAATAGATGAGTCCAAGCAACCTATAATGGGTGACGAGGAAACACCGAGTGAGTTTATAACTCAGTAAGTCATAAGCAATGCACTACCATCCATCAATAACATTATCACAAGAGGAAACAAAATTGAACGAGACAATTTACTCCATCCATACCGAACCATACCATAGTTCCTCCAACCTATCGATTCAGTTTCATATCAATTCATGCATTCACATTCCATATACTCATCAATAGGACATTGAAGCATTTTCATAAATCAATTTATTTTCGTTACAATCAAACGACTGAACGGCCTTTCACCCATCCTACGATAAATTTTATGTACGTGACTTCAAGTATATTTGTCACATAGGTTCAAACTTACCGAGCTCAACACCAAGTATAAGCATAGCACCTATTCGCCATGTACTCAAGACACTTACCCGATCCGCTGTCCGCGATCGACTCAATAGTGTCGCACACATAGTGTCCATAATGATTCACGAATGTATATTGAGTCCGCACACTCAGTGCTATATAATCAACTCGCACACTTAGTGCTACGTAATCAAATCACACACTTAGTGCTACATAGTCAAACTCGCACACTTAGTGCCGCATGGTCAATTCGCACACTTAGTGCATCATATTCATTTCGCACACTTAGTGCAACATAGTCAAATCACACACTTAGTGCTGTACAATTTAATCCCGCGCACTTACCGCCAATCTCATGGTCATAAATGGTTATACCCGCACGTTTAGTGCCGAGATCAACAACTCAGTACATCTTACCTCTTTTCTTTTCATTCAACAATTCCATCATCACATACGTACATGCATATATATATATGTATATTTATTCATTCCATTCAGCATCAATACATAAACATTATGACCATTTGAAATAATACCAACTACATGCTTAATGACTTACCTTGTGTTGGGTAAGACGGTTCCAACTCGGCTACTCAGTGATCTTTTCTTTGCCTTTGCTTGATTCTCCTCCTTTAGCTCCTTGAGCTTAATCAATAATTCACTAGTTTAACCATCTTGTTAAACATTCATAATTCAATTACCCATGCTTATGTATGTTTGTATATTCGGCAACCATCCTCACTAATTACTCATGTTGATGGCCGAATGGATGTATGTGTGTACAATGTCAACTATAACATCATGTAATTCCACATATGACTACATTTCTTAAGTTCCACATCTTAATGCCCATAATACATAATCAAATTTAACATCATATATATATTTACTCATGTGGCCGAATATACATACTCCCATATAATATCAAGTACTCACTTTAAGTATATTGCCGAATATACTTAATCATACACACACCTAACCAAAATAATTTCTAAAATCTTTATATCATTTATAATACATCTAATTATCCTTTTTCACATTATCAACTCAAATCACATACATTATTTACTATAACATCTTTACATTCGGCATTGGTGTCAACCATAGTAGCCGATTCTTCCTACTTTGTACCCATGCATCTATTAATCCTTAGTTGGTTCAAACACTTCACACACTAGGATTCATCAAATTTTTAACAAGAAATAAAATCTCTAATCCTCAAACTACCATGGCCGAACCTTCATGGAGTTGCTAAGACTCCTCATTTCTACTTCTCACACACTCTCACATCCAAACCCTTTTATTAAACACCCAAAGTCAACCATCTCCTTACCTCATCACCAAAGACATCAAAATACCAACCAAGAACGTAACATTCATGGCCGAATGTCATCTCCATCGTTTAACAAAGTTTGAACCATGGCTAGGTAGATTTTGAACTTACAACTTAAAATATACATGAATCTCAAAGAATAACATTAAACATACCTCAATCTAGTTACATGCATGGCCAAACTTCCTCCTAATCCTCTTCCTTAGGATTTTCGGTCAAAAGAGGTTGAAAAAGGATGAACAAAACCTTTCTTTTCCTTCCTTTAGCTCACGGCAATGGGGTGTATGCATGAGACCATTATTTTTTTTTTCTTTTTTTTCATCACCCTTCCTTTCATTATTTAATTATCATGCTTATTATTTTATTTTCCTTACCATACATCACTAACACAACATGTTGGTGACATGTTTCCACCCATAGCATGGCCGGCCACTACATATTAGGGAGGGGGAATTTGACATGCAAGTCCCCTTTTTCTTCCACATGCACTAATAGGTCCTCATGCATTGACCTATCACATTTTAAAATTTTCTCATATAAGTCCTATTGACTAAATTCACATGCAATCGACTAAATCGAAGCTTGAAATTTTCACACATTCATGATTACATATTCTAGACAATAAACATCACATTCAAACCTTTCGGTGACTCGGTTTAGCGGTCCCGAAACCACTTCCCGAGTAGGGTCAATTTTGGGCTGTCACACTTGCTTTCGAGTTACTCACGAGTTTTCTCACATAGGCTATCAAATATCCGCAACACATGCCAGACTACCCCGCCACCGGTAGAATATGCGAGACCAGTACCCGAATGCCAAAACATGTGTCACATACATCCTAAACTCAGACCACAATTCAATGAGCTCAGATGTCACATATATGATGAACTCAGACCACAAATCAATGAGTTCAGATCACATAGTTCCTAGTGATATGTCACTTGTATCCTAAACTATTCCTAAGGTTCAAATGGGATGTTCTCGACGTCTCATCTTTGTCGAACTCGTTCACAATGTCATTCTCATTGACCATACTATCATTCATACACTCGTTGTAACAATTAAACATAGAAATTTATACATTAATTAATCATTAAAACATGATACAACATTGCATTATTTACACATGAACTTACCTCGACACCAAAATGGCAAAAAGGGACCTAACCGTCAAATATGCGTTTTTCCCCCGTTCTAGGTCCAAACCTCGTTTTCCTTGATCTAAAGTATCACATTTAGCTTATTTATTAGTCACATTATTCATTGTGACCCAAAAATCATATTACGGAAAAATTACGTTTTCCCCTAAACTTTTCATATTTACATTTTTGCCCCTAGGCTCGTAAAATGATTTTCATTCAATTTATTTAACATAAAATCCTAGCCGAATCATTTTCATAACTATAACAGCCCACAATTTCCACTAAATCACACTTTTATGATAAATTTTATAACTTTTACAAATTAGTCCTTTTAGGCATTTTTACCAAAAACTACATAGTAAAAGTCGTTTAACATACAACAAACATTCATATTCCTCCATTAAACATCAAAATACACAAATTTCTAACATGTTCATCATAACTCAAATGAATGGTAGAAATAGGTAGATCTTGTTACGAGGATTTCAAAAACGTAAAAATCATTAAGAACGGGGTAAGAACGGACTTACAATCGAGCTTGGAAGCTTGGAAAACCCTAGCCATAGTTTTTTTTCATGTACAATTTGGCCAAGGAAGAAGATGGACAAAAAATTTTGGCTTTTATTTTTTTAATTCATTTTAATTACTAAATGACCAAAACACCCCTAACTTAAAAATATTCTATTTCACCTATTTCATGTCCATTGTTGTCCAAAAAATTAACCAATGGTCTAATTTCCATTTAAGGACCTCCAATTTAAAATTTCATAACAATTGGACACCTCTAACATGTAGAACTCAACTTTTGCAATTTTTACAATTTAGTCCTTTTGACTAAATTGAGTGCCCAAACGTCAAAAGTTTTGAACGAAATTTTCACGAAATCATTCCATGAAATTGTAGGCCATAAAAATATAATAAAAATAAATTTTTCCTCGTTGGATTTGTGGTCCCGAAACCACTGTTCCGACTAGGCCCAAAATCGGGCTGCTACAGGTTCGTGCATGCATAAACGTGCATTGTCAATAAAATTCACATATTATAGAAGTCCACATTATATTATTATTTTGTATATTCATTTGTAAACACTACAAACCATATACGAATATGTATTACATATATATACATACCTATTTAGTGACCTTTGTCTCATCAAATTTTAGCATTCATTAAAAGTCCCATATACATTTATTATATATAGCGAAACCACACATATATATGTACTATGTATATAATAGACCCACGTAGATATATTATACATATAACACCCATACATGCATATATATTATAAACCCCACTCATATATATTATATATAAATAATAAAACTTCTATACGTGTCTATTATATATATATGCACATACCTTTTAATACTTCAACTCACCTTTAATATTGAGCTCACACACAAACGCAATAATTAGATGCACAATTCACACACACTTATCACGTCAACTACATGGTTTGCAACTACGACCTACCTATTTTATTCTTATAACTACATACATATTTTAAATTCCTGCATTTGGCTCATTAAAATCGCACAGCATGCATACGCAACACTTAACAAAATTGCAATGGTTTGCACCAAGAGAAATCAAGGTTCACTTATTAATTAAGCAGGGGATTCAAATATGTTACCTTAGCCTATGTACTGGAGTTTAAATGTAGTATATCAAACCACTCACCTTAATCAATACCTCTTGCACAACAATGTCAAACAAGCTTTTCTTTCCCTTTCGCATTGCTTGTGAAACCTCCCAATGAATTTAAAACTTTGCATACACATTAAATACCATATAAAATCATTATTAATGACCTTAAACTCAAAAAAATAAAGTATCAAAATCATCACTCTAAGCTCACTTTTCTCATACCGAAAATTTAACTAATTTTGCCGAAACAGGTGTTTAACCACTCAAACTTTATCTCTAAGCCTTAATTTTGATTCTAATATTCCTAAATATCATCTAATTTTACTTTTAAACATTTCATTCTACCTAATCTCATGAATTTAAAGTTTCCAGAAAAATCAAGCTTGTATGAACACACAAAAGGGAGAAATTCAAAATTCATTAAAATTGGATACCGATCTATCAAATTAAGTTCAAATACCTTCTATTTAGTTAAAAATAGATTATAAATAAATCCAAAATAGTAGGTTTACTCATTATTTTAGATTGCACCATTGTTGAACCAAAATTTAAATAAAAATCTTTAAATCTTAAAAACACCCAACACACTTGGTTAATTATGAATTAGGAAAACAAAAACCTTAATCTAATCGTGATAAGTCAAGACATTACCTCAATTTGAAGAATACAACATGTTGATCTAATTCAAAGTTGAACATGAGAAGAATAATGACAAATTTGATAAGGATTTAATGATTTTTCTTTAAAATTGAAAGGTGTTGAGGTGTCTGGATAGCTAGGAAATCACCAAGGATGAGTTAATTTTGAGAGAAAATATCATATTTGGATTTAGAAAATTTTTTGAATGTGAAGCTAAATGGGAGGGAAAGGGGCGGGGGGCTTTTAAAGAGGAAGAAGATGAGTGTTTTTTTTTTTAAATTAAGGGGAAATTGCCTTTTAAAAACTCCTAGTTTCCCCAAAATTTTCAAATTAGTATTTAGTTTAATTAAAGTACAATTTTCTCAATTATTTTCAAACTCGATTTTATTTTTAAAATCTATTTTAAGCTATTTACTAATCGACCACCTAATCCAAATTTTCACCACCAAATTTTAGACTCAATAATTATTTTAATATTATATTATTACCATTATTATTTAATTAATCATTTTCTCCTATTTTAATTTCTATGATATTAAACCCAATTTTTCTCTCTAGCCTACAATCTAATATCCAATTCTACTAACCCGATTATTGAGATGTGACACTAAGCCTCATAATTTTACAAGCCTAAAAGACCTTTGGCACCCAATTTTAACCCTTAAACCCCATTAATTTTGTGAATTACCTTTTTATTGGTTTCCTTCAATCGAGATTTGATTTTGGTAACTTACCTAACTATGTTCGATCATTCCTATTGTTGAATTTTTCTTTGTGAAAAAAAAAGAAAAATTTGAGGAAAAAGTGAAAAATATATTAAAAATAATAATAATTTTGGGATATCTTGTTCAATTGAGAGATCAATACTCATGTTATAAGCCTCATTATCTTATTTGAGCTTAAATCATCACTATCATATCTTATATAAAAACTCACTTCAATTCTTTATTTCTTATTAATGTTAATTCTTTGCAATTTAGCGTCTTACTCTTTTGGTTTGGTAATGCATCATTTCAACCCTCGACTATATTCACCTTTTACACCCTTACATACCCCTAACCTAAGCCTCATTACAACCTTTGTAAAAACCTCTTGATCTTTGTGTCATCTCATATTTGTAGTGGTGGAGATTTGACTATTAAGCAAGCTTATGGTAATAACATTCCTCGTTTGACTATTGAGTGCATATTAATCAACCCTTAAACACTTTGAGTGCTTTGGGTGAATCCTAGTGAGGATGTTAAACCTTATCCAGTTTGAATTTCAAGTAATTATTAAAGTAGGGGAAACTTCTATGTTTTATTCATTAGAATTTTAGCTTGGATTGCTTATACCCTTTATTGTTATTTTAGTTTAAATTTCTAATGCATAATTATCTATACATTATCCTAAGACATAATTAGTGAAAATGATGGGTGAAGGAGGGTTAATTCAAATGTGAGTTGAGAACTTTGCTTGAGGACAACCAAATGCTCAAGTGTGGGGATATTTGATAAGTGTCAAAAGTAACATATTTTATATTACACCCCTAGCCCATATTCGTTGCCAAATTAGGACTATGGAGCATTATCGAAGCATAACGTCATACAACGAACAATTTAATTCAAAATTAATTTACCAGGTAAAACATAACAAAATCAATCAAAAACATACGTACAGTCCCTTATTCAAGCCCTTTAGGCCCGAAAAAAACATTGTAAACGATTCAAAACTAAAGTAGAAACATATGAAATTTTTCAGAAAAAGTTAAAAATTTTCAAACTATAGGGGTTACATGGCCAAGAGACACACCTGTGTCTTAGGTCGTGTGGGAATTCGAAATAGGGACACAGCCGTGTCCCAACTCGTGCTTGCACCCATGTAACTCTCTGACTTGGGCCACATGGAAAAGCCGTACGCCTGTATGCCAAGCCATGTACCCTTTGAAATAACCCCACACGCTCATGTGCCAGTGGAAACACGAAAATATACACACTTTTTCATGCTCTTTTTAACTCAAATTCATGCAGTTTCGGTAAAATTCATATCAAAAAATAAATAATAATTATAAAATAATTAAATTCCACTAAAATTATGAACATTTTGAATTTTAATTAATTTTATATCAAATTTGGATTAATTTTGATTATTTTCGATAGATTTGCACAAAGGGCAAAAATCGGCTCAGCAGACACTACTAGAAGCATAAAATCGAGAAGCAATTTTGAAGCATCAAGGTGAATTAATTCATAATTGATTGATTTTAATTTTAATCCAATTTAATTTGGGTTAAATAAATTATTGTTAATTAATTATGAAAAGGGACCCAGTTGAGCTGAACTGAGAAAATCGATCCAACCGAGCACTGAGCAGCCCAAAATCGTCCCACATGTTGACCCAATCAACTTGCTTGGCTAATTATTTGGCTTTCAAAATGGCCCTTGAAGACTCATTCAAATTGCATTTAAACCCATCTACTATTTATGTCTTTCTAGATTTGCCCCTACCTTAAAATAGCATGTTTGAAATCTTCAAACATGCCAAATGTGTGGCTACCTATGCGGGGAGTCTTTGCCTGCTGATTTTGGCTATTTTTAACAGCCTTCTCAACCTATAAATACCCCCTTCGCTTCTCATTTCAAACACATCTCAAAACCATTCATTATTCACTTCTCTCTCACTTTTCTCTCTTCATTATTCTTCATTTTCTTCCTCTATTCCCTTGTCGATTTCACCTCTTGAAAAAGAGTCATTCAACCACCATTTGGAGTAACATTCGAGCATTCATGAAAGCCTCGGTTCAACAAGGATAAGCGAAGAAGGAGGAGCGAAGAAAACTAGTCAAGCCTCGGAGAAACACTAGATTTGATTCTTGTTCCTTATCCTTTTAATTTTATTGTTGTTGTTATGAACATGTCTATGAATGTTTGTGATGTTGATATGTTTAATTTAATTAATATGGCTTAAATTTAATTCGTGTTAGGTTGATTGCATTTCGTCTACTTAATTTATTAAAATTGTGTTTGTGTTGTTATAGGCCTCGGTAAGATGTTTGATTAAGTAAAAACATGACTAAGTTATTCTTGCATTACAATTGTAAGGTAACTAATGAATTAATTTTTTAAATGGATTGAAATTGTAATTAATTGACACGATACTTAATTAGTGCATGTTTGATCATCTAAGGTAGCCAAGGGTTAAATTAGCAACGGTATCTAACGATACATTAGCCTTGTATAACTTGCAAGCTTATTGTGATTAAACTGTTTCAAGGGAGAAATACATTGTTACCTCACGTAATCTTTTATGTGCTTATGAGATTGAATTAATTGTTTGAATTGGCATAGAGATATGTAGAAGAGATTATTTTACTTTCATAAGTATGTATGTGCATTAACACATTTGCTTATTAAAATTTTTTTAATCGGTTGAATTGACATAGAGATATAATCAAAAGATAAATGAATTTTGGTAGGTAAGTATGTTCATAAGTTAGTAAATTACCGAGTTGCCGTGAATTTTTTCGTAATAACATGAACATGAGTTTAATAATTCTAAGTTAAGAAATGTAATTAATCTAACACAATCATGTCATATTAATCAAAATCATCTTTTGAAATCGTGCATTGGAACTTTTATTTTATTTTTATTTATTTTACTTAGCTTAAATCCTAGTTTTTAATCACCTCACCAAATCAAAATATCTTTCTTCACCAGAGTGTTTTTAAAATTGTGTTGATAAATAATTCTTTTCAAAGTCCCTATGGGTAATAACTCGACATTTACTTGTCATTTTGTTACTTGTTGCGATTGTGTACACTTGCGCATTTCTGTCGTTCCATCCAGGCTGTGTGCTAGGCTGTGTAACAGTTTGACTTGCAACCCTTAGAAATCTATAGGGGACACACGACTGTGTTGCCTGGCTATGTGTTACACACGGTTGAGACACACGCCCATGTTTATGCTCGTGTGGACGAAAAGTAGGCCATTTCCAAGCCATTTTTCTCACCCAAACTCACAACTCATGCACAAGCCAATTGCACCTAAAATCAACTATTCAAAACTCACTTTGCATATGCATAACCAAAATCTAACCATTCAACCAATATGCCAAAATGGCATCTCAAATCAACAAAACAATTTTACTTAAAGACCTAACTAATTTATTGCACAACTAAACTACTAATTGGGTTATCCCAATACTATATTTGCCACAATGTTAATAAACCAAATATGCATACATAACCAATACAAAATAGTCATATTCACAACTAATTTATACCATACCAAATTTACCAAAAGATGATCACTTCCAAACTACCAAATCAAGCCAATAGCAGCATTATGAACTATCCCCTTTTTCACCATTCACCAACTCATATAATAACATTTCCATATCATCATTTTAGCCAACACAATAGCAAGTTACCAACCATATAAATGTACATCATACCAAATAGATCATTAACCATAATGTCATATATATATACAATCCACACTTAATAGCTAAAATTCATTAAACAAAACACCTATACATGCCATTATAACCATGACTCAGAATCTTCAAAATATACCGTTATAACTGATGGATGGTGTGATGAAATCTCTGACAACTTCCAACCCGAACGAGCTTCTGATTATCTAGAAACACAAACAAATTAACATGAAGTAAGCCTGTAATGCTTAGTAAGTTCATAATTCAAAAGAAAATTTTACCACATCATCTTATAAACATAAAACTCAACTTGAAACTATCCGACATGGCTTGATATTAGCCTAAGTAACAACAACCTTTCAAGTTAGCAAATGACATAGCATAGCAAATCATCTCATAGAATTGTAGCTTTTATTCATATTACTTCAAAGAATTCATACTTTCAACAAATGGTTGAGAATATTTCAATCATTAACAACTCATACCTTTCCATACTTTCATAATATCACTTATTGGAGCATTTTTCGAACCTTCCCTTTTTCATACCCGTTGAACCACTAGAATAATATTGGATACGCGGGAATCTCGTACACTAAGTGCCTACATGTGGTAGAAACCACTACTAGCTCATATCTTATGTCAATGCTCTCTTTCGAGCCATAAATAGGTCTGCTCACACAAGCATCCAGTTAAGACATAGAGTTAGATGGTGCTGCTCACACAAGCTGGCAAGTAATCACAACACATGCCAGAAACTCAGCCACCCAAAACACAATAACCCCTAATGACATTTCATTTGTATCCTGTATATTCCTAAGGTTCAAATGGGATCTGAAAGTAGCCAAAACTTTGTTGGATATTTCCGTAGAGCCGTAATACCAAGAATATATCATAAAAGTGTTAAAATCAAACATAATTTAATGCTAATTAAATTTATGAACTTACCTCAAACATGTACAGAGAAAAACTATCTATTAATTCAATACTTTTTCTTTTCCCCAATCTAAATTCGTACATTGCTTTTCTTGATCTATAATATCAAATTTAACTCACTCAAAATTAATTCTATTCAATTTAATCCAAAAATCATGTTTTGGCAAAGTTACATTTTTGCCCTTATAATTTTGAATTCAATACAATTTAGTCCCTAGCTCATAAAAATGCAAATTATTGCAATTTAATAAAATCCTACTATAGCCGAATATCACTAATGTCCTTAGAAAACCCTACATTTCCTTTATTTCACAATTTAACCATGATTTTTTTGTTTTTTAATTTAACCTATAATTGACATATTCGACAAAATTCACTTTACAAAAGTTGTTTATCTAACCACAAATATTCATTTTATTCCATCAAACATCAAAAACCATGTGTATTTATTCATGGAAAAACCCTAACCTTTTAACAGTTTTGCAAATTAGTCCTTGGGTTAGTTAGATTAAGCTGCAACAAATTCAAAAACATAAAAATCATTAAAAACAAGACGAAAAATCATACCATGCAAGCTTTGGAAGGTTGGTAGAATGTTAAGGCTTCTCTAATGGCTTTTTCTTTTTCAATTTTTGGTAAAAATATGAATGAAGTAAAAAAAAAATGGCTTTATGAAGTAAAAAAAATGGCTTTGTTTTACTTAATTTAGATTTTATTTACTAAATTACCTATAGAACCTTAATTATACCCTTTAATTCACTTAATGAAGTGTCCATATATGTCCATTAGAAATTTATATGGTCTAATTGAAACATAAAACCCTCAATCATTTAATAATCAAAAACTATTTAATCCCTTTAGCTTATAGAACTAACTTTTGCAACATTTGCAATTTAATCCTTTTTATCAAATTAGACATGCAAACGATAAAATTTCTTCGTAAAACTTTTATATGACTCTATTAACATGTTGTAGACATTAAAATAATAATAAAATAATTTTTTTGATGTCAAATTTGTGGTCCCGAAACTACTTTTCTAATTTCATTGAAAACGGGCTGTTACATTTTAACCTTATTCTTAATGCATTTTTGGATGACTATGTGGTGTTAATTGTGAATTATATACTCATAATCCATTAAACTCATGTTTTGAAGCTTAATAGAGCACTTAAGAAAAATCAAACATTGGAGTAGTCTGGAAGCTGCACATGGGCAGTAGAGTTTCACACTGGCTAACCACACAACCACGTGGGTCACATGTACATGCGGATTTTGGGAATAAAAAGGAGAGGCGACAACCGTCATAGAATAGGACTGATAGCTAAAAGTTTCATTTTTTTTAGTTTTTTTTGGCACTTTAATAAGGTATAAATAATGAAATAAAAAGGAGAGGCGACAACCGTCATAGAATAGGACAAAAATTACTCAAAATAACACCATTGAAGCTGATTTCCAAGCAATTTTCCATCAAAATTCAAGAGTCCAAGTTGATTTTCATGGGAGCTACCATGGGTTTCTTTTATTTTAGTGTCTATATGTATTTTTGGTGTTTCTTCTTGCAAGTATAAACTAATTTTCTAAAGACCCAGGAAATGAACCCAAGGATGGATTCTATTGTTTGATTTCTAGTTTTATACAATAAAACCTTAGTTCTTTGTTTTCAATTATGAATTTTTAATTGTTCTTGGGTTGATAATTCTAAAGTGTTAGTCCATGTATGATGTGCATAAGTTTGAGGTTGAATAGACCTTTCTTGTGATTAGATGTCATATCCCAAAAATCAAGGGTTAGTAGAACCAAGTTTGTGAATCAAGAGAGAGAGGTCACACCTTAATTTTTGAGATTATTTGTGTTTTAGGTAAAAAAAATGAGTTACCAATCTGTTGGTTAAGTGTTGTTGAAATTGTCCTTGAAACCTAAGTTCAAATTCCTTCCCTTGTACCATTCTTATTATAGTGCAAATTTTGCTTCAAACATGCAACATCCCAAATTATTGGTTTAAAGTTGGTAAAATTATTTCAATAATGAGTAACTGGCCTAATGGTTAAGAGAAAACAAGGAGATAGCACAATTCGCTTAGAAACTCGAGTTCAATACCCTTCCCTTGCAAAATAGGTTAATTTTGCTAATTTTTCTCCTTCCCCTTATTTTTGTGCTATCAATGACTTTTAACCTAGGTATAACTATCATGTTTTCACTTATTTTTCAACCTTAAGTCAAATTTTCTCCTACCGTAGTTGTTCTCCTCTCTCTTTTTATTTTTCCTCTCAAAGTTTCTTCCTTTTGTTGGGATTTCATCATAGTTGTGCCGCCTCATTGTTAGAGTTTTATTTTTTCAGCCACCCTATTGACCTTCTAAACCTCCTAAACCAAGCTTATTTTTTCCCCTAAACTTCTTTGTTGTTGTGTTTTGTGTGTCGATTTTTGGCTACTATTTTTACAACCAATAAATCATCATTTTAGTCCTTAAAATTGTTATTTTGGGCTGTCCAAAGATCCCTCCTTGTGCCACCCTAGATTTGTCTTTTCTATTGCCTCATGTGGTCTTGCCACCCCATTACCATTACTTTGGGATTATTCAATTATCACCCCTACTATTGTAAGCTTTTGGATTTTTTTCCTCTATTTGGATATGATTTAGAAAGCCCTAAATGAGTAATTAATTAAGATATTCATCCGATAACTCAAATTTGGATAATGGGTAGTTCGAAGTCCAAACTTGTACAAAATCTTGCATTGTTTCACTTTGTTAATAATTTCTACTTTGGTCGATTGCTTTAAAGTCTGAATGGGGAGTTTTTGGTTATAGATTTTTGGGGATTAATTATGTTTAGGTGCTTATTTAAACGTCCCAGATCAACAATGACTACAGATCTCATTCGCGCGTACGTTTCGCATCAAATCAGTGTAAGTAGCCTAGTCGATTTGGATCTAAAAATTATTATGGTAAGGTTGATCTGATTGAACCTTTATGAGGGTGTTTTAGGGCTGATTTGGTAGTGTTTTAACTTGATAAGTATTTTATTTTAATTTAGGTTTAGTTTAAGTCTAAAAGAGGAATTGCGAGTTTCATAAATAATGATATGGTTGTGTGAAAATAAGGTGTGGGTTCTAACCTATAAAATTTAAATTTTAAATAATATTTTTAATACTTAAAATGATGGTTAAGCTTGCTGGTCGGACCTAGTTAAATGGCTAAGTAAGTGATTTTAAAATGGTCGAATCAAGTACGTTTCAAGCCCTAGTTAAATGACATGTTTGCAAGGTTGCATGAGTGATTAAATGTTTGAATGTCTGGTATTGGTATGTGTAACACCCCTAACCCGTATCCGTTGTCAAAATAGGGTTTCGAAGCATTACTAAAATGTTCAAAACATTTTACAAATAATTTATGTAAATTACTATTCATTAACCGAGATCATTCAAAACGCCTCTTAATTGGGCCCTCGAAGCCCAATACGAGCATTAGAATCGAGTTGGGACTTAATAGGGAGCTCTAAGAATATTTCGTGATATTTCAAAAATTTTCCAAGGTGTAGGGCTCACAGGCTCGTGTGATCCAAGGGACACGCCCGTGTGACCCTAGGGCACGCCTGTCCTAGAGGCCGTGTTCGACCTCGTGTAACTCTCTAACTTGTGCACACGGTCATGCCATACATCCGTGTGCTAGGCCGTGTGGTTAATTAATTCAATTCAAAATTAGGTGCATGTTTCACACAGCCAAGACACGTGTACCACACACGGCTGAGACACACGCCCATGTCTTTGCCCATGTACTCAATTCTGAGCATTCTGTTTCTCAAAATTAAGGTGCAGGGGACACACGGCTTAACCACACGCCCATGTACTAGGCCGTGTGTCACACACAGTGTCTGCCCGTGTGGACAAAATGAAGTCATTTCCTAGCCTCATTTTTCACCCGAAGTTACCATTTTCCTGGACTAAAGCATATCAAACACATTCCAACCATTCCAAGCATCCAAATTAAGCAATTTCCATCATTAAACATGGCATATCATTACATGCATACATGTTACAATCTTACGTTAGTTCAATGCATGTGTTAAACATGATTTGACTAACTACTTAACATATATATACATATATATATAACTACCATAGCATGACTGATGCGATCCCGGTCGTATCATGTTTTGGTACATCTCGACAACATCGAGATTGGTCTAAACTCGAGGGGCCCAAATGCAAAATGAGACCTTTAAATTCATTTATGCTGTTGGAATAACGACTTGATTTATTTTAGTTACTTTAGTCTTTAATTATGTCTTGTTTATTGAATACATATTTTAATTATGACATGCATTATGTGTTCTGCATTTAATAAAGTCATGCATTATATGACTCACATGTTAGTTTAAGTCAGCTTTATTAAATTAAGTCTTGCATTAAGTAACTCATTCGTTCATTTAGTTTGCATTTTAAACCATGCATTTAAGCATCTTAGTTTAATAAATGAGTTACTGGACATTTATTCAACTCATCTTAGTTTAATTAATAAGTGTTTTTGTTGAACTTTATTTAATAAGTGCTGCTCTTAATTAATCTAGATCCTAGGAATATTTATTGATGCATGAGTTAAAGTTTATTTAATAATGCTTCTCTTAATTAAATTAGTTGCTGAAATAAATGATGCATAAGTGTTAGTTCATTTATTCAAGTTAGTTGTTAATTTGTTTTAAGCTTAATAATTAAATAAATGTGTAGGTTGCATGTGTTAATTGCAGGTGACTTTCCATCTCACATCCATTACATTTAAAGGCTATTACGTATTCAATAAGGTGACTTTTCAAGAGATTTCGGTTACAAAAGAGGGGGCTGTTACAAAGAGGTTTTAATACATCATTAAGAAGTTGTTTAATCAATTAAAGGAGAGCATTATTCGTCTTTAAATTGGGTAGCATCTTTTGTTTCAACTTCCATAACCGTTTGCTTCATGAGTAATCACTACATGCATTCAATCCTCCACCAAAGAAGCTGGTGTCTTTTCGGTTGGCCATGGAGACTTCAAAAGACTTTGAAAGCAACTTAAATTGATGAAATAAATTACATTGAAGGTTGGAGTTACTTGGGTTAGAAATTCAAAAGTTTTGGTTTTTCATTAGAGCTCATTATATTAGCTTTATTAAAAGTGACCATTCAGCTCTTTCAAAAGACCATTCGGCTAGCCCTTGTTTAGCTATAAATTTTAGCTCATTTCATGTTGTAAGAGAACTTTTGGACATTTTTGTTAATGATAAGCTACCAAATTCGTAAGGAAAACTTTTCTCTATTTTCGTTCAAGGATTCGTTGGCTACCTAATGTTCTAGTTGAGTCATCCGCTTTCTTTGTCGAAAACCGAACTTATCACTACTCGTAATGTGGCGTTCAAACATACCAAGGTTCCTACTTTGCTAAGTAGTGGGTCGAGGTTCTCATATTCTCCATCCGACCACCTTGAAAACTTATAAACATTTGGGTCAATATTTTCTAATATTGGTTTGTGTTTGTTTTTGAGATCATTTTCATTCCATTCCATTCCATCCTTTCGTTTCATCATAATCGAATCATCAATTCACTTCACATTCATTGTTTACTATATCTATCTCCATCTTTTATTTTTTTCTATAACCGAACCTACAAAAACTTCATATCCATAAACCCATCTTTGAACCTTTTTTTTACATAACTTCTGCCATTATTCACTTAAAACATCCTTTGAACAAACTGAACGATACTTCTTCATAGACGATCAGGCAAACTCGCATACGACTCGACTCACCCTGAGGAGGATCGTATCATTTGCTATCAGAGCTATAAAAAATGAGGAGTACGAGCATTCCTGACTTATCAAGTAAGTGAAAAAAAAGGTTTCGAAAAAATTAAAAAAAAGCGAAAAAAAAGTTCAAAATTCAAAAAAAAATCGAAAAAGAATTTGGAAAAAATATTCGAAAAAAATTGAAATTAGAACATTGTTTTTACTTCTTCTCTATTTTTCAATCCTGAAACTCTTACTCTCTCATCTACTTCCATCTTTGACCTTTTCGCCACACTATACCCGAGTTATTTTTTTTCTTATAAGCCTACCCTGTATTAAATCACATTATCCCTTGTTACCCATTTGAAACCGACCACCTAGACTAAGGTTAAGCCTTGGCGAATCTGCTTAAGAAATCATGAGAAAAGTAACGAGAGGTAAAAGGCACGAGAGTTGTAAGCACAATAGAGTGGAGATAAAAGCCTATTCTCGAGCGTAAAACACGAGTGTGAGTGCCAATAAAATTTTCTTGTGAGTGACTAGTGAGGTTTGTGGTGAGGTATTCATTTTCTGTTTTGTTTTATTCACTTTTCTTTTCATCTATTAATCATGTCTCGAGAAGAGTTTTCAGCCTTTGAATTTCAATATTTGCTGAAAGAGATGGAGTGCATGCTCGATCGAAAAATCAAGCCTATCCAAGAAAAGCTAGACCATCGAGCAAGAGCTCAACAGAAGTAAAATTCACCAAGTCAGAAAATGGAGTCAAGAACATCACGGAGACACACATATGATGACTATTCGAGAAGACATTTCTATCGTGATACCTATTTGACAAGAAATTTGAGTAGAAAGAAAGAAAGCTTCGAGTCTAAGGTCTTTCGAGATAACGAACGAGGGAGCCCAAGTAACTCTTCGTATGCATCCATGAAGACTCATTC
The DNA here is from genome assembly GCF_007990345.1 of Gossypium hirsutum. Classification (NCBI taxonomy): domain Eukaryota; kingdom Viridiplantae; phylum Streptophyta; class Magnoliopsida; order Malvales; family Malvaceae; genus Gossypium; species Gossypium hirsutum. Next base: position 41,053,308 of record NC_053431.1, on the reverse strand, counting down.
ACGAAGAATTGATCGTGAACTTTATCTAAATGATTTCACATCTTTCGAATAAAATACTTATCATGCTAATTCACTTGTATTATCTTCAAGTTGTAAAGAAAAAATGAGAGAAAAATAAATAAAAGAAAGGCAAGAGGCGAGTAAGAGAGAAAATGAGAGATTCTTGAAAGAGATTGAGAAATTCATTAAAAAAGCCATTGAGAAAGAAAAAGAACAAAAAGAGAGTGAAAGAAAAGAGAGGCAAAAGATGATCATGAGAGAAAACGAGTGGATTCTAAAAGAAATCGAGAGAAGCGAAAAAGAAGTCGAAAAAGAAAAAGAGTGTGTGCAAGAAAGTAAAGTTGAAAAAGAGAGTGCTAAAAGAAAGTGTAGAAGAAACGATTGTTCTTAAAGAAAAGGAAATGAAAGAAAAAGTTGATAGAGAGCAAGAAAAAGAGAGTGTTGTTTCCACTAACCAATTTGTGAGTTCTTCTTATCTTACCTCTTCTTTTCAGGTTCCTAACAATCCGTGTGACGAACTTCAACTTCAATACTTTCCCGAAGAGAGATGCTTTTGTTTGACCAGAAAAGGAAAGGTTGAAGATAAAATCCAACCGCAAGTATTCAAAGATAAGGAATCTTTAGAAATCGTGTCGCGGCAAACAGGTTTTAAAGTTGTCGGTAAAATTTTTGATGGCTTAATTTGTAAAAGATCCCCTCATTTTGATTTAATTAGCCCTTATTCTTTTTTTTTGTGGTTGATAAGTCCATTCTAAGTGGAAGTATGAGGCGGTGTTCTCTTGACTTGTTTTGTAGTGAAAAACTTGTTGATGATGTCCGATTAAATCGGCAAGCACATAATATCATCTTACATGGTAACGGTTCTTCACGAAAGACATTTAAGTTGTTTGATTGTGGTGATTATGTGAATCAACTATTGCCTTGTGCAAAATCTTTAAATTTATGCCCATCTGTCCTGATGAATGTAAGGAATTTTGATTATTTATTTTCGTATATGCACAAATTCTTTTAGATCAGCATGTTTGAAATCATGACACGCATGAAACCTTTGTTGTAGTTTCTAGCAAGTGAACAAACTTATGTGTTTAAACCTGGAATTTGCTATTTTGGCTCGATATGTGGAAAATTCAAGCATTCCAAATTTTGTGCGACCAATTTTTGTTTGATTGATGCTTGGCTTTTGACTAAGGGAGCAAAATTTAAAAATTCTGAATACAATATAATATCGTTCCTTGATCCTTTTATTTGGCTATCCATAAATTTCTTGTGTCATTTTAAAAAGGTAAGGCCAACTCATATTTTTTATCCTGGCATCGATTTAGCATGTCCCTTAAAGTTCAACATCTATAGTGTCACTAACCCCTTTACTTTTCGTGATGGTGATACTTTGAAAAGCGTGAGTTGTCCTTGTATTTTTCCTACATTTCAGGTTAGTTTGAGTAAAGAGCTATGACTTTACTATCTTTCGGAAGAGAGGAGGTTTATGTTGATTGAAAAAGGTACTACTCAAACTGATCCACATTCATCCATTCATATGGGAAAACAAGGTGTGTAACACCCCAAACCCGGCTTAGACATTATGCCTGGATCCGACATGCCACATCAAAGCGTTCAAAAACATTTCAGGTAGTTGTTCTAGAAAACTTACTTAGTGTTTTAAAAGATAATTTTAATGCAGGTTAAAGTGAATGGAAGCTGAGCAGTAGGTAGGAAACCGAAAAGGAGGAGGTGAGTCCATCAGACTGCTTAAGTACCAAGCTCCCTTCGGATCCAATCCTAGACATGAACACCGCCATTGCCACACCTTAATGTCATGTATATTTCAAGGAAACCAATTTGATTAAGTCCTTTTTAGGAAAAGTGATTAATTTTGGAAAATATTTTCATTGCAGAAGCTTTACCTGTTGTCGTGTTATTTTGAAATCAATTACTGTTTTTGAAAACACGTCCTAAAGTTATCCAATTCCAATAATTAAATATAAGTATTACCTTCCTTAACAAAACATATTAAAACCATCAAAAATAATTAAACGGCCTTATTACAAATTTAAGAAAAACTGAAACCTTAAACGTAAAATAAATGTCTAGTTCACCGGAAGAGAGTCAAACTTGCAAAACGTGTGGCCACTCCGAATCCCTCACAGCTCCAAGTCCACTATGGTTGGGGATTACCTGCGTGGATGAAAATAAAAGGGTGAGTTTGGGGAAACTCAGTGGGTAAACTAACCGAACCATAGCCTATATCAGCTGAACCACAGAAACAGAATAAGTTGGCCTTAGCCCAGAACAGAAGTCAGAATAAAGCCCATAGGCCCATAACAGAACAGAACAGATATTACATGTCTATGCAAAACCCAACCCATATCCAACCACATGCACCCCCATACCAACCTTTCACCATGTGGGAAGACTACTCGACCCACCCAATCGCTACACGCCATAGAAATATACAGCATTGCTGCCAGAACAGATAATGTGACGGAGTCACCAGAACAGATAATTGTGGCGGAGCCACCAGAACAGATATATGTGGCAGAGCCACCAGGTCAGATAAATGTGGCATAACCCATGTCCTCATGCAGCAGATATACAGTCATGGCATACATCATACAGAATTAAATTATCATGCTTTTCAGTCAAAAGTAACCCTAGGGGTATAATGGTAATTTTGCACCTAGGGTATATCAGTAATTTCCATACATAGGGGTATTCAAGTAATTTAACTATTCTTAGGGTTTTCATGCATAGCATAGCCATTTACATACGACCAGAAACACTTACCGCTTTTTCTTACCGTATTGGGCCCGTTGGCCCACTATCCCAATTTTGGCCAATTAAGCCCAAAAACATCGAAATGCACAGAATCGTGCACTCTACAGTCTTATCACTTTAATCTACCATACACATCAAACTACTAATCTCACGAGCATTCGCACACTCGCATGCTCTTAAAATACCGGCTTTTCGGCATTTCGGCTTTTCAGCTTTTGCCGATCTAGTTTATAAGAGGGTGTCAGTTACAAACCTAATTGCGATGATATGTTGACGAAATCCACACACGTACTAACTACTTTTTAATTACTAACACGTTAATCTAATTTATCGAAAACGAACTACGCAATAACCCCTTACCACATTCGGCCAAAAGCACCTTAGGCACTAGCGATCCTACCTTTGCTGAAGTTAGCGATTATGTCTAGATCCAGTCGTTCCGCTTGTCCAAGCCTTCAATCAGCAGCCTTTAGATCCCACTATTATCAAAATAAAACAGTTATAACATCCCTTAGAGCTACATGCCCAAATCGACAGCCCCCTAAACTTTAGAGGTTTCGGCTTTTCTAAAACCTGAAATAAGGATTAAGTTAAAAAACTTACCACCGGTTCCTTCAGTCAATGATTCCAATTAACTCCTACTCGATTCTGATTCAGATCTACCCCTCAAATGATAACAAAAGTTGAGCCTTTAGTGATCTTAAAATTCGGCTATGACCCTATGGCTATGCGTTTTTGGTTTTTTGTAACAGTGAAGAAAAGATGAGGTTTTGTAGTGGCTTTGTCGACAGAAACTTGGGGTTTAGAGGACAAGAGAACCGGGCAAGAAAATGAGGAGAATAAGAGGGTTTTGCCTAGAAAAAAATGGCACAAAAGAAATCAGGCCTTCGGGATTTCGACTTTTTGAGGCAATCGACTATAGGCTTAGAACAATGGAAAAAAGTAGTGTAGGGTAGAGTGGTGGAAGGATTCGGCTATGGAGAAAAGAAGAGGAGAAAGTAGATGGAGAGAAAAAGAAAAGAAGAGAAGAGGAGGAAGGATGGTCAGAAAAACGGCACAACTTACGCCTAATGTCGAACTTATACTAGCACTTAACCTAGCCAAAATTGCCCCTCAAAAGCACCCCTTGGCTGGCCAATTCTTGCTCCTCATAAGTCCACCATTCGGCCAACACTGTTCTCCCTAATTAGCTCCTAAATCCTCTCCCTTATCAGCTCCGAAATCCTATCCATTATCAACTCCTAAATCCTATCCCTTATCAACTCCTAAATCCTCTCTTGACAGACTTTCACTTCAGTTCCACTACTTACCTTTTCTATACATAAAAATTAATATCACTAATTTGCTTACCTTGCGACTCGAACCTTAGCTCTCTTTGGTCATCCACACGCCACCTCTAAAGTTCCCCAAGTGGCGTCACATGCCAACTTACCACAGGCTTCCTTGTGTTTTATTTTACCCAGTTAATTCTTAAAAACCCAGTTACCCAGAACCCATTTTCTTATGGAACTAAAATTAACTAAAATTACCGAGTTTTAACTTACGCTTGGGCCTTCTAGAGGCCCACTAACATAATTAAACCTACACCCACACAAACAGAACACCAAAATTTTAAATTCGCCAACATACACAGAATTCCCGAAAATTGGGGCGTTACAACTCTACCCTCCTTAAAGAAATTTCGTCCTCGAAATTTACCTGATCCAAACAAATGAGGGTATTGCTGTTGCATCGCCTCTTCCGGCTCCCAAGTAGCTTTCTCTCTGTCATGATTACGCCAAAGCACTTTCACTACGGGACAGATTTCCTTCTGAGAATCTTAACATCTCAAGCCAATATTTGCACAAGCTCCTCCTCAAAGGTCAAATCAGTCTGAACTTCAATACCTGCAACCGGCACGACATGAGCAGGGTCAGAACGATAACGTCTTAACATGGAGACCTGAAAAACATCGTGAATCCTGTCTAACTCTGGAGGCAATTCCAATTGATAAGCTATTGGGCCTACTCGCTTCAAAATCTGATAAGGCCCAATGAACCGCGGACTTAGCTTGCCCTTCTTACCAAACCTTAATATCTTCTTCCAAGGAGAAACCTTCAAGAAAACCATATCACCTACTGAGTACTGAATATCCTTCCGCTTCAAATCTGTATATGACTTTTGCCTATCAGATGCATATTTTAACCGATCCCTAATTATTCTGACCTTATCCTCAGTATCAGCTACCAACTCTGGTCCAAGAACTTGTCGCTCTCCTAGTTCAGTCCAACAACTAGGGGTACGACACCTTCGTCCATACAGTGCTTCATACGGTGCCATTCGAATACTAGCATGGTAACTGTTATTGTACACAAATTCTGCCAACGGCAAGTAATCCTCCCAACTACCTCGAAAGTCCATTACGCATCCCCTCAACATGTCCTCCAGAATCTGAATAACCCTTTCCGACTGACCATCAGTTTAGGGATGAAAAGCCGTACTAAAGTTCAATCGCGTCCCCAATGCCTCATGCAACTTTTTCCAAAACCGAGATGTGAATCTAGGATCCCCGGTCAGAGATAATCGAAATTGGGACTCCATGAAGTCGTACAATCTCTGCCACATACAGCTCGGCTAACCTTTGAAGTGAGAAGTCAGTACGTACAGGTATGAAATGGGCTGATTTTGTCAACCTATCCACAACCACCCACACCGAGTCTTACTTCGATGGTGTCAAGGGCAGCCCACTCACAAAGTCCATGGTTACCCTCTCCCTCTTCCAAAGTGGTATCTTCACCGGCTGTAACAGTCCAAAAGGTAATTGATGCTCAGCTTTCACTTGCTGGCATGTCAGACATTTTCCTACAAACTCCGTTACTTCTCTTTTAAGTCCAGGCCACTAGTACACTTCTCGCAAGTCGTAATACAACTTATTCCCTCCAGATGCATGGCACACTGTCCCCCACGAGCTTCCTTCAATATTGCCTACCTCAAGTCAGAGTCCTTCGGAACAAATTCTTCCTCGGAAACACAGAACTCCTTTTCTATTTAACCCAAACTCAGAAGTTTCGTCTTCCTTAACTTGTTGAAAACGAGCGACCAAAGACTCATCATTCAACTGCTTTTCCTTAATCTGTTCCACCCAGGTTGGCATCACTTGCAACTCAGCCAACAGACTTCCATCATCATACAGACTTAGACAAGCAAACATTGCTCTCAGATCAGATACAGTTCTATGACTTAGAGCGTCGGCTACCACATTAGCCTTTCCTGGGTGATACTCGATCGAACAGTCATAATCCTTAAGCAACTCAATCTATCTCCTTTGCCTAAGGTTTAGCTCCTTCTGAGCCAACAAATACTTAAGACTCTTGTGGTCTGTGTATATAATACACCTTTCTCCGTACAAGTAATGTCTCCAAATCTTAAGTCCAAATATCACCGCCACCAACTCCAAATCATGAGTAGGATAGTTCCCCTCGTGAGGCTTAAGCTGTCGTGATACATATGCAACCACCTTACCCTCTTGCATTAACACGCAGCCCAAACCTACATGTGATGCGTCACTGTACATAGTAAAATCCTTCCCAGACTCCGGCTGAATTAACACAGTTGCTTCAGTCAGAACTTTCTTCAACTACTCAAAAGCTTCCTGCTGCATCTCAGTCCATACAAACGGGACTTCTTTCCTTATGAGTTTTTTCAGAGGTGCTGCCATCACAGAAAAACCTTCCACAAACCTTCTGTAGTATCCTGCCAATCCTAGAAAACTCCATATTTTCGACACTGACCTAGGCGGCTTCCACTCCAAAATCGCGTCAATCTTCCGAGGGTCCACCTTAATCCCTCAGCAGAGACCACATGTCCTAAGAAGGTTACTTCCTTCAACCAAAATTCACACTTGCTGAACTTCGCATAAAGTTCCTTCTCCCTTAACACTTGCAGCACTTTACGGAGATGCTCATCATGCTTTGCTTCCGTTTCAGAATATACCAAGATGTCATCAATAAAGACAACTACGAACTAATCCAAAAATGGTTGAAACACACGATTCATTAGATCCATAAACGCTGCAGGAGCGTTCGTCAGTCCAAATGGCATAACCAGAAACTCGTAATGACCATACCGAGTCTTGAATGCTGTCTTATGGATATCTGCCTTCTTGACCCTTAACTGATGATATCCAGATTGAAGGTCGATCTTGGAAAATATAGAAGCTCCTCTAAGCTGGTCGAACAGATCGTCAATCCTTAGCAGTGGATACTTATTCTTAATCGTCAGTTTGTTCAACTGGCGATAATCAATGCACATCCGCATCGTACCATCCTTCTTTTTCACGAATAGCACCGGTGCTCCCCATGGAGACACACTTTGCCTAATGAAGCCCCTATCCAACAACTCCTAAATTTGTGACTTTAACTCCACTAACTCCTTTGGTGCCATCCTATACGGTGCAATGGACACAGGCACCGTTCCAGGCAACAAGTCGATTCCAAACTCAACTTCTCAGTTCGGAGGCAATCCTGGAAGCTCCTCCGGAAAAACATCTTGGAATTCTTTTACGGTCCTGACCTTATCCACCGTCAGTCCCTCCTCTTCTTACTGACTTACAAATGCCAAATAAGCCTCACAACCTTTCCGAATCCACTTTTTGGCTCTTAATGCCGACACCACATTGGACAAATAATCCCTTCGTTCCCCTATCACCACAACCTCCTCACCTTCCGCAGTCCTTAACACCATTCGCTTAGCTGCACAATCCAGAGTCGCCTTATGCTTAACAAGCCAGTCCATTCCCAGAATGAGGTCAAATTCCCCAAATGGTAACTCCATCAGACCTCCAGGGAAAGTCCTACCTTGAGTTTCTAAGGGTACATCCCTATACAGTTTGTCTACCCTAACCGAGTGACCCAAAGGACTTAGTACAGATACCCCACTCACAATTTCTCAGAGTGCACACCCAACGACCCAGATATGGCACATTCAACATAGGAATGAGTAGATCCAATATCCACCAAAGCAGTATACGACATGCTAGAAACCAAAACGTACCCGTTATGACGTCATGTGCGTCTCCCTCCTCTCGATGACGAGCTGCATACACCAACACTGGTTGTCGAGCTTCAGCAATTCTGGCTCCCCTGCCAGGTGCCCCTCGACCTCGACCATTTCCATTTCCACCCCTATCTTGTCCATGTCCTCTCGGTGGTTGTGGTTCACCTCTCATGGGTTGAGCAACCCTCTGTACAGCAACCTGAGCCTGATCCGCTCTCTGAAAACAGTCCTTAACTCTATGCTCCATAGATCCACATCGGAAACAAGCACCAGAATGTTTCCTACACTCTCCCAAATGTACCTTACCACACAGTCTCCACAGATTGGTGGTCTCACCACATTCATCGGCACTGCTCGAACTGGTTCCTCCACTCTTGCTTTCTTAACATTCCTATTAGCACCACCTGAGGGCCCTGAATCCCTCCGAAAACGGTTTCGATCCTTCTCCTGATTCTGCTTTTCAGCCCGCTTAACCTCCTCAGCTATCTTTGCCTTCTCCACCAAGACTGCAAAGTCCCGCTCCCTCTGCGGAGCAATCAACACCCTAAGGTCATCCCTAAGACCATCCTCAAAGCGCACACTACGCTCATATTCCGTAGCGACTATGCCCACGACATACCGGCTCAGCCTCAGAAACTCGGCCTCGTACTCAGCAACTGTGTTACCTCATTGTACTAGATTCAAGAATTCCTTTCTGTAGGTGTCCACATAACTCGCCCCAACGTACTTCCCTTTAAAAGCTGTGTTAAACAGTTCCCAAGTTACCCTATCAGCTGGGGTCCCTTCTCTCACAATGAGCCACCACTGATAGGCCTCGTCCTGTAGAAACAATACGGCTCCCTTCAGCTTCTGCTCCCCCGAGTAGTCCAAGTCGTCCATAATCCGTTCCGTGGCCTCCAATCAATATTCTGCCACATTCGGGGCTACACCAGACACACCCTTAAAGATCTCCACTCCGTTAGCCCGAAGTCATTCAGAAATAGATCCCCGAATTCTGTTGCCCGTACTTGCCCCGGCAACCCTTTCTAGAACCCGAAGCATTTCCTGTGACAGGGCATCATCCCCGACACTGTGGTCATGAGACTCCACCTCCGTTGCTGGTGGTACTGGTGCATCCGCCGCCGGCATATGTCCCAAAGATGAAGATCTTGCTCGAGTACTTCCTCGGCCCCGTCCACGGCTTCTTCCACGAGCGGCTCTTGTACTCATATCGTATTATCTGATTACGAATTTTATGCATTAATTCAAAATTCCAGTGCTTATTACAGATGTTTTATGAATCAGACAGTAATTCAAAGTTTGTTTTCGCAGAATCGAAGTCTAGCTACAGTTTCAGTCTCTTACCAAATTTTCCTAAGGTTTCAGTATCATCCTATCTAGAGTATCCTAGTAGGGTTTCAGTACAGACAGATAATTCAGGAAAATATTCAGAGAAGTTCAGAGTAATACTTATAGGCTTGGGCCGGACATTCGGAATGCCACCTTCTAAAGATCTAAATTTTGAAAATCAAGTTTTTTTATATTTTATTTTCAAAAATCTTTGTTTTGGTAAACCCATTCCAGAGCCGAGTTGTTGCAACTTGGCTCTGATACCACTAAATATAACACCCCAAACTCGGCTTAGACGTTATGGTCGGATCCGACATGCCACATCAAAGCGTTCAAAAACCTTTCAGGTCGTTGTTCTAGAAAACTTACTTAGTGTTTTAAAAGATAATTTTAATGCAGGTTAAAGTGAATGGAAGCTGAGCACCAGGTAGGAAATCGGAAAGGAGGAGGTGAGTCCATCAGACTGCTTAAGTACCAAGCTCCCTTCGGATCCAATCCTAGACATGCACACCGCCATTGCCACACCTTAACGTCATGTATATTTCCAGGAAACCAATTTGATTAAGTCCTTTTTAGGAAAAGTGATTAATTTTGGAAAATATTTTCATTGCAGAAGCTTTACTTGTTATCGTGTTATTTTGAAATCAATTACTGTTTTTGAAAACACGTCCTAAAGTTATCCAATTCTAGTAGTTAAATATAAGTATTACCTACCTTAACAAAACATATTTAAACCATCAAAAATAATTAAGCGGCCTTATTACAAATTTAAAAAAACCTGAAACCTTAAACGTAAAATAAATGTCCAGTTCACCGGAGGAGAGTCAAACTTGCAGAATGTGTGGTCACTCCGAATCCCTCACAGCTCCAAGCCCACTATGGTTGGGAATTACCTGCGTGGATGAAAATAAAAGGGTGAGTTTAGGGAAACTCAGTGTGTGTAATTAACCCAACCATAGCCTATATCAGCTCAACCACAGAAATAGAATAAGTTGGCCTTAGCCCAGAACAGAAGTCAGAATAAAGCCCATAGGCCCATAACAGAACAAAACAGATATTACATGTCTATGCAAAACCCAACCCATATCCAACCACATGCACCCCCATACCAACCTTTCACCATGTGGAGAGACTACTCTACCCACCCAACCGCTACACGCCATAGAAATATGCAGCATTGCTGCCTGAACAGATAATGTGACAGAGTCACCAGAACAGATAATTGTGGCAGAGCCACCAGAATAGATATATGTGGCAGAGCCACCAGATCAAATAAATATGGCATAGCCACTAGGACACTTCCTCCATAATATAACCCATGTCGCCATGCAGCATATATACAGTCATGGCTTACATCATACAGAATTAAATTATCATGCTTTTCAGTCAAAAGTAATCCTAAGGGTATAATGGTAATTTTGGATCTAGGGTAAATCAGTAATTTCCATACATAGGGGTATTCAAGTAATTTAACTATTCTTAGGGTTTTCCTGCATAGCATAGCCATTTACATACGACCAGAAACACTTATCGCTTTTTCTTACCGTATTGGGCCGGTTGGCCCACTATCCTGATTTTGGCCCATTAAGCCCAACAACATTGAAATGCATAGAATCGTGCACTCTACAGTCTTATCACTTTAATCTACCATACACATCAAACTACTAATCTCACGAGCATTCGCACACTCGCATGCTCTTAAAATGCCGGCTTTTCAGCATTTCGGCTTTTCGGCTTTTGTCGATCTAGTCTATAAGAGGGTGTCAGTTACACACCTGATTGCGATGATATGCTGACGAGATCCACACACGTACTACCTACAGTTGAATTACTAACACGTTAATCTAACTTATCGAAAATGAACTATGTAATAACCCCTTACCACATTCGGCCAAAAGCACCTTAGGCACTAGCGATCCTACCTTTGCCGAAGTTAACGATTATGTCTAGATCCAGTCGTTCCGCTTGTCCAAGCCTTCGATCAGTAGCCTTTAGATACCACTATTATCAAAATAAAACAGTTATAACATCCCTTAGAGCTACATGCCCAAATCGACAGCCTCCTAACCTTTAGGGGTTTTGGCTTTTCTAAAACCCGAAATAAGGATTAAGTTAAAAAACTTACCACCGGTTCCTTCAGTCAATGATTCCTATCAAATCCTACTCGATTCTGATTCAGATCTACCCCTCAAATGATAACAAAAGTTGAGCCTTTAGTGATCTTAAAATTCAGCTATGACCCTATGGCTATGCGTTTTTGGCTTTTTGTAACAGTGAAGAAAATATGAGGTTTTGTAGTGGCTTTGTCGATAGAAACTTGGGGTTCAGAGGACAAGAGAATCGGTCAAGAAAATGAGGGAGAATAAGAGGGTTTTGCCTAGAAGAAAATGGCACAAAAGAAATCAGGCCTTCGGGATATCGGCTTTTTGAGGCAATCGACTATAGGCTTAGAACAATGGAAAAAACTAGTGTAGGGTAGAGTGGTGAAAGGATTTGGCTATGGAGAAAAGAAGAGGAGAAAGTAGATGGAGAGAAAAAGAAAAGAAGAGAAGAGGAGGAAGGATGGTCAGAAAAACGGCACAACTTACCCCTAATGCCAAACTTATACTAGCACTTAACCTAGCCGAAATTGCCCCCCAAAAGCACCCATTGGCTGGCCAATTCTTGCTCCTCATATGTCCACCATTCGGCCAACACTGTTCTCCCTAATCAGCTCCTAAATCCTCTCCCTTATCAGCTCCTAAATCCTATCCCTTATCAACTCCTAAATCCTATCCCTTATCAACTCCTAAATCCTCTCCTGACAGACTTTCACTTCAGTTCCACTGCTTACCTTTTCTGTACATAAAATGTAATATCACTAATTTGCTTACCTTGCGACTCGAACCTTAGCTCTCCTTGGTCATCCACACGCCACCTCTAAAGCCCCCCAAGTGGCATCACATGCCAACTTACCACAGGCTTCCTTGTGTTTTATTTTACCCAGTTAATTCTTAAAAACCCAGTTACCCAGAACCCCTTTTCTTATGGAACTAAAATTAACTAAAATTACCGAGTTTTAACTTACGCTTGGGCCTTCTAGAGGCCCACTAACATAATTAAACCTACACCTACAAAAACAGAACACAAAAATTTTAAATTCTCCAACATACACAAAATTCCCGAAAATTGGGGCGTTACAAGGTGAGTTTTCTAAATCTTTTAAGATTCTACCACCCCCTTTGAACGTTGATGGAAACATTGTTGATGTTTCAGTTTCTGAAACGCATTCGTACCTTGATGAGGTTTATTGTTCTTTTTTGATTAGTAATGGATGGTTTGAAAATGATGAGAACATTACTAACAAAGGTTGTGTCGTTGATGTGCGTTCTTTGATCTATGGAAAAACCACATGTTTAAACAAGGCTGTGCACATAAAACTTGTGATGTATGAGTGTTTTATTTATATGCATGCCCTATTACCAAATTTGGATATCCAACTTGCACAGGTAAAACTTGTCAATTATTTTGAATTCAGCAATCGATCAAGTGCTCAAGTATGCACCAAGACTTCGGAAAGGAATTGTTCATTCTTGATTCATCATTTTATTACTCATTGTCTTTATGACGATGACAATATTTTCTTGTGTCAAGCTGTGAGTAAAATCTCGAAAAGTTCCTCCTGGTTTAACCTTCATTGTATCACTAACTTGTTTTATTCTTTTGTAGGTGACAATGTGAGGTGGTACCCTCTTAAAGAGGGAGGGCTGATTTGTGATCCTCAGAATTTTTTCGAGCAAATGGCCCAATTTGAGGACAAATCGTCTTCAAGAGGGGGTATGATGCGATCCCGGTCGCATCATGTTTTGGTACATCTCGACGACATCGAGATTGGCCTAAACTCGAGGGTTCCAAATGCAAAATGAGACCTTTAAATTCATTTATGCTGTTGGAATAAGGACTTGATTTATTTTAGTTACTTTAGTCTTTAATTATGTCTTGTTTATTAAATACATATTTTAATTATGACATGCATTATGTGTTCTGCATTTAATAAAGTCATGCATTATGTGACTCCCATGTTAGTTTAAGTCAGTTTTATTAAATTAAGTCTTGTATTAAGTAACTCATTTGTTCATTTAGTTTGCATTTTAAACCATGCATTTAACCATCTTAGTTTAATAAATGAGTTGCTGGACATTTATTCAACTCATCTTAGTTTAATTAATAAGTGTTTTTGTTGAACTTTATTTAATAAGTGTTGCTCTTAATTAATCTAGTTCCTAGAAATATTTATTGATGCATGAGTTAAAGTTCATTTAATAATGCTTCTCTTAATTAAACTAGTTGCTGAAATAAATGATGCATAAGTGTTAGTTCATTTATTTAAGTTAGTTGTTAATTTGTTTTAAGCTTAATAATTAAATAAATGTGTAGGTTGCATGTGTTAATTGTAGGTAACATTCCATCTCACATCCATTACATTTAAAGGCTGTTATACATTCAATAAGGTGACTTTTCAAGAGATTTTGATTACAAAAGAGGGGGCTGTTACAAAGAGGTTTTAATAAATCATTAAGAAGTTGTTTAATCAATTAAAGGAGAGCATTATTCTTCTTTAAATTAGGTAGCATCTTTTGTTTCAACTTCCATAACCGTTTGCTTCATGAGTAATCACTACATGCATTCAATCCTCCATCAAAGAAGCTGGTGTCTTTTTGGTTGGCCATGGAGACTTCAAAAGACTTTGAAAGCAACTTAAATTGATGAAATAAATTACATTGAAGGTTGAAGTTACTTGGGTTAGAATTTCAAAAGTTTTGGTTTTTCATTAGAGCTCATTATTAGCTTCATTAAAAGTGACCATCCAGCTCCTTCAAAAGACCATTCGGCTAGCCCTTGTTTAGCTATAAATTTTAGCTCAATTCATGTTGTAAGAGAACTTTTAGACTTTTTTGTTAATGATAAGCTGCCAAATTTGTGAGGCAAACTTTTCTCTTTTTTCATTCAAGGAGTCGTTGGCTACCTAGTGTTCTAGTTGAGTCATCCGCTTTCTTTGTCGAAAACCGAACTTATCACTACTCGTAGTGTGGCATTCAAACATACCAAGGTTCCTACTTTGCTAAGTAGCAGGTCGAGGTTCTCATATTCTCCATCCGACCACCTTGAAAACTTATAAACATTTGGGTCAATATTTTCTAATATTGGTTCGTATTTGTTTTTGAGATCATTTTCATTCCAATTTTGTTCCATCCTTTCGTTTCATCATAATCGAATCATCAATTCACTTCACATTCATTGTTTACTATATTTATCTCCATCTTTTATTTTTTTTTTCTATAACTGAACCTACAAAAACTTCATATCCATAAACCTATCTTTGAACCTTTTTTTACATAACTTCCCCCATTATTCACTTAAAACATCCTTTGAATAAACTGAACGATACTTCTTTGTAGACGATCGGGCAAACTCGCATACGACTAGACTCACCTCGAGGCTGATCGTATCAATGACATTACAAGTATATCAAAACAACCATCACTAGCCATTCCAATGGCTACATTACAAGCATCATTATCAAACCACTAATGGTGAAGTTGTCCTATACATGCCATTATGCCAAAATGATTTTGCTACATATACCCAAAATAACTAGTTGATAGTGTGACGATGGTCCAATGATCTCTAACCTTTGCGAGCTTCCAAGCACTATAAGATAGGGAAAATAAAACAGAGTAAGCATTACATGCTTAGTAAGTTCGTATAACAGAAGCTAAATTTACCAATCCCGTTAATTAGATCTAAGCGTACAATATCATGTTTTTCCATCCATTAGAAAAATTGCCTAAACACATACATTCAATTAAACATGTTAGTCACCAAAATCTTCATATCAATCAAGCAAACATAGATGAGCTCATCATTCAATATTCTTTCAAGACATTATCATTTCATCTCGTAATCCCCATACCATGTCAAGGGTTGTGTCCATTGAATCATTCAAATTTCCGATGGATGCTCAAGTAGTACACTCGAGGCGTACGATTCAATAATCTGTCAATTCTTATTCAAAGGTACACATTAGGGCACTAAATCAAGAAACACACTCTCGAGTCATATATCGTATAACAGGATTACCAGTCCAGGCTAAATCCTTTATACAACGTATGCTCAAAGGGCTCAATTAGGATTACTAGTCTAAGCTAAACCCTAATCATAATGTATACTCGAGAGATATTGTATCAGGATTACCCGCCCGGGCTAAATCCTTTTTATAATGTGCTCAATAAGATTACTCGCCCGAGCTAAATCCCGTCCGCAACAAATGCAGGACCTCATCCATTTTGGGAAAGCACATATATTCATCGAAATTCAATATTCAATCGAGACTTAACCCTTTTTCACCATTTCAAGTATGTATTAAATTTTCTATTATAGAATTCAAGTAATACATTTTAATATAAGTCACATTACATACAAACACAACATTCAATTAACATAATTACATGCTTGATTAAGTTACACGAACTTACCTCGACACTTGTTCGCATATAAAATCTACTAATTTGAAACATTTTCTTTCCTTGATCTAACCTCGAATGCGAGTTGTCCAGATGTATATAAGTAGCTTTAATCATCAATTTCTCATATTTCATACTCATTTACGTCCTAGGTAAAATAACCATTTTTCCCCTAACATTTTTGTAAATTCCAATTTTGTCCCTAGTTTCGGAAAATGAGATTTGTGCAATTTACTCCCTGTTCCAAGCCTAACCAGAATCCCATTGCAAAATTTATAGCACATGTATTCATAATAATTTATAATTTTTCATCAATTTCACAAGTTTACATTTTAGTCCCTAAATCATGTTTTCATCCAAAATCACTTTGTAAAAGTTGTTTATCTATCAACAACCTTTCATTTTCTACCATAAATTTCTAATTTTCAGCATATTCATCCATGACCCATTTTCTATACTTTGATAACTTTTTAAATTGATCCCTAAAATAGATAGATTAAGCTGTCCGATTTCAAAAATATCAAAATTACTAAAAACGGGACAAGGAAACTTACCCAATTAAGCCTTGAAAGTTTCTTCTCTCTCTCTTATGGTTTCCATATAATTTTAGGGTTGAAGATGACAAAATAATAAGATGATATCTTTTATCATCTTTTTAATTAATTAATTATTTCAATTTCCAATTTAGTCCCTACTCTTTTCTAATTTTTCCACGGATGAGTCCCTAAAAATCTACATACTTTTCGTTAATGGTTTAATTCCATATAAAGATCTCTAGTTTTGAATTTCAGAGCTATTTAATCCTTATAGCTACTAGAATTCAACTTTCCCATTTTATGTGATTTAGTCCTTCACATAATTAAACACTTAATCGATAAAATTTTCGTATCAAACTTTCATACGACATGTCTATCATATTACAGACTATATAATAAAATAAAAATAAATCTTATTTTCAAATCGAATTTGCAGTCCCAAAACCATTGTTCCAATTTCTCTAAAATATGTGTTGTTACAACTCTCCCCTTAAGGATTTTCAACCTCGAAAATCTTACCAGTGAAAAGATTTGGGTATTGCTTTCTCATAGTGTCTTTCGGTTCCCAGGAAGCCTCCTCTATACCATGTTCTTGCCAAAGAACTTTTATTAAAGCTACCTTTTTATTTCTTAACTCTTTTGTATACCGGGATAAGATTTTGATCTGTTCTTCACTATATGTCATATTAGGTTGAATTTGTAACACCCCTCACCCATGTCCGACGCCGGAATAGGGTATAAAGCATTACCGGACTTAATCGTTCACAAACATACAAAAACTGGCTACAAAATTTCAATCGTATCAAAACTTTTCATACATATGCATAATGTCTCATACACAGGCCTACGAAGCCCTAAACATGTATTGAAAGTAGTTAGGGACTAAACTGAAAACCTTAGAAAGTTTCAGGAAAACTTAGAAAATTTTTCCATGACATGAAGTCACACGCCTGTGTGGACACAGGGACACACTCGTGTGCCTTCGAGACGCCCGTGTCCTCAGGCTGTGTAACTCTCTGACTATGATGTCAGCGAATAAATTGAACCACACGACCAATCCACACGCCTATGTGCTAAGGCCGTGTCCCAGCCCATGTGGCCAACACTTAAGCTATTTTTCAAGCCTTTAAGTTACCCTTAATCCTTCCCATCTTTTTTTCCATATTACACATTTAATTCATGGCCATGACCACTTAGATTGGTCATAAAACATTCATCATGCACATATTTCATAACACCAACCATACATGGCCAACAAGCATAATCACATCATCTCATCGCGAGTATTAGAACATAGCATAGATAGATAGGTTTACAAACCATAATCAATATGAGGCACACTCTTCACCATATACTAAGAACTCAATATAGACCAATACATTAGGCTAATCATAATAACACATATCATAAAAACCTAGTCCCTATAGATGCCGCTCACTTGAACACGCTTAACATATATCCATATTCCAAAGGTGATGACTTAATAGTGTGATGCTACCCCTGACGATCTCCAATTCTGAGCTAACCTGACAACACTAAAGAAAATGAAAGGAAGGAGTAAGCTTTATAGCTTAATAGGAATGTATGAAAAATAATAAGTAATTATCAACTTGTTCCTCAAGGTAATACAATCATATTTTGCACTTTTACTTATGTTCAGATCAAATTGTTTCCTCGAGTCACAGTCACTAAATTATTTATATCTGAAGCTACGAAACTCCAAATTAAGATCGACTAATTTTACCAGCAACTAGACTCACATATATTCTTACCATAAAATTTTCAAAATTTTTGGTTCAGCCAATTAGTACAGTTTTTCCTTAAAGTTACCCCTTTTTCGCTGTCAGATAGTTCCGACCCCTCTTCACTAAAAATTAAGTATCTCATAAGACGGACTCGGATGTTGTTCCTGTCTATTTCTATTGCAATTCTAAGAATATAAATTATAACCCATAACTATTTTTGTACAATTTTTAATGATTTTCCCAAATCAGAACAGGGGATTTCGAAATTGTTCTGACTCCGTTTCACACAAATTCAAATATCTCATAATATGAAATTCCTTTGCCTACACTGTTTCCTTTATAAGAGACTAGATTCGATTAGCTTTAATCTCATATTTCATTCAATATTTAAACCTCTTTCCACTATTTTTGGTGTATTTTCCAAGTTGGACTACTGCAGTTGTCCCAAAACTATTTTGTGAAAAATATTGGTAACTAAGCGTATAACACCTTTACAAACCATTTTACACATCATGGTAAAAATATATATTGGTACATCACAAGCATAGAACTATAATCATAAGGTCATCAATATTTCATTCTTATTGGCATAGCTTACTTATTTGTATCCTTACCAAAGATGCATCATTTCATGATCGTAATAGTATTTGAGCTTCAAGTCCATACCAGTACCTTTTCAGCATGCTCATAACTTACCTTCACGCTTTCATCACAAGCTTTGAACTACCCGTTGAACCACTTGAATACTATAGGATTTTCAATAGGCCTCAAACATAGGGTAAGATGCCGACGCCATGTCCCGGACATGGTCTTACAATAGCTTAAACATCAAAGTCGATGCCATGTCCCAGACATGGTATTACATTGACTCTCATATATCGAGGCCGATGCCATGTCCCAGATATGGTCTTACATTGGCTCTCATCTATCGGTGCCGATGCCATGTCCCAGACATGGTCTTACACTAGCTTTCATATCTCGAGGCCAATGCCATATCCCAGACATAGTCTTACACTGGCTCTCATAATGTGGCAAATGCATGGCCCAGACATGTCTTACACTAGCACGCATGTCACCCAAATGTCATGGCATGAATATCCAATCTATTCTCAAAGTTCAGCCTGGAGTTTATCACGTTAAGTCTCATCCTACATTTCACATAGCCGCTTTCAAACATTTCATGCAAAATTAACTATTCAGTTCATAATAACGATAAAGTTGTAATATTTACGCACAACTTACTCGTTTCAATGGAATATCAGATTCCATCAAACTTCAAAGCATTCAATCATCACATAAATGTTATTAACATTTCGCATCACTTTCTCATATACAATATCATCAACATAAAATTCAATACAATCATAGCAAGATAGATTTCAAGTATATTAACAGTAACGTGGATATCATGCTTATTTAATTACACGGACTTACCTCGAACTCAATTTCGGCTAATTATGCCATTTTAGTCCATAACCTTGTACTTTCTGATTTAAGCCCGCATCTCGGTTTCTTGATCTAAAATGATAAAATTCATTACTTTAAACATCACATTAACGATACATTCCATAATTTATACTTTGGCAAAATGACCATTTTGCCCCTAGACTTACACAAAAATTATGATTTTACCCCTAGGTTCATAAATCGATTTTTTTATCGAATTTCTTCATTAATCAAACCTAGCCAAATTTATTTTAGGCTTAAAGCAGCCCACAATTTCATTCATGTCACACACTTATCACCTTTTTATCAATCTTTACAAAAAGGCCCATTTAGGTGTTTTCCATGAAAATCCTTTCACAAAAGTTGTTTATTATACAACCATGACTTATTTTCCTCCATAAAAATTCAGCAAACAACATAAACATTCACATGGAAAAACCCTAGACTTTCAACCATTTTGCAAAATAATCCCGCCATTAGTTAGATTAAGCTACAAGGGTTTGAAAAATACAAAAAGCATCAAAAATGACCATCAAAATCACTTACTTGCAAGGGAACTAAGTGGCTGAAAATTGAATCTCTCAAAACCCCCATGTTTGCTGCCATTTTCGGTGGAAGAAGAAGAAGAAATGAAAAAGATGACAAGTTTTTCTTTATTTTATTTTATTACAAATCAAGTCACCTAATGCCACCAAATGTTGACTTTTCAAATTTTCTTGTCCCTATGGCCGGCCATCACTCCCCAAATGGCCTACTTGCACTTTAAAGACCTCCAATTTTGGTTCTCTAGCTATTTAACATAATTGGGTAGTAAAACAAAACTTTTGCTGTTTATGCGATTTAGTCTTTTTTTGCAATTAAGCTCACAAACACTAAAATTTATTCACCAAAATTTTCATGCACTCATATAATCATGCCATAACACAGAAAATAATATTAAAATAATTTCTTGACCTTGAATTTGAGGTTTCAAAAGCACTATTCTGACTAAGCCCTATTTCAGAATGTTACAATTCTCTCCCCTGAAGGACTTTCGTCCTCGAAAGTCTTACCGAAAATGAGGTGGTATTCGCATAGGCTCCATTATTCACAACATTATTAGAGAACCCCCCATTAAGATTGAGCTTTTTGTTCCTAACATTTCAATCTTTCGTACCAAAGTCATGAGCGGTTCTTCATCATACAACACATCAACTGAATCTTGATCTATATCGGAGAACTCATATACACAAAGAGTACGATCCATAACGTCATATCACATATACACATAACACACTTGAATCTTCTCAAATTCGCATAGAGAAGCTAGTCAGTACATCACTGGCCTTATACTCTATTACCTCGTACGACCCAATAGTTTACAAATTCAATTCTCAATTACTCTTAAATTCTGAAATACGGAAATGAAACATATTGTCAAGAATTTGAACCGATCAAACCGAAAATGAAATGCGGTGCCAAAACACAACCACGCATTCAAAGCTTTCTATGAAATTCTACAACATCAAACACAATCAATTCAATTACTCTATTAAACGAGAATTCTGTACATACTTAAATAATTTGCAAATCTTGTCAACTACTCAATAATAAACCCATATTATACTTTTCTTTTCTAGAGACATGAATTTCTAGTGCCAAATATTCATGCACAAAATCAGAAATGTCGAGTCCCAAACTCGATCACTAATACATTATTTCTATAAGTTTTCTTGCAACATTTCTGCATAGGTTCTGGGTTTTCTGTTACACAAATCTTTACTCTAATATAATATCATTCATCAAGTCTGACCTAAAATTTACAACCAGATGTCGACCCTCACTATACTCGTTTAGTCTACAATTCACTAACAGTTTTCTCAGCTATACAGACTAGCAATGAAATTTCAGTTTTCAATCTTGAATGCGGCTAAGATTGATCTTGTCAACAAACAAATTCAACCGTGTAACCATCATTCTCAAAGTAAACGGGGTTTTCTTAACTAAACACTTGTAACTGATTTTAACCTTTCTCAAAGATCAACAATGACTAACTCAAAATCTTTCAATAGCTCAAGTCAATTATGCTACCTCAGACTCAGATCTCTATCCATGACATCGGATATTTTAAACTATCACACTGTCTTATAATCTCAAAACACATTTTAATCCACTTAATGACACATCATTAAAAAAAATCGAGAACTCTCTGCCCTAGTTAAGCTGAACTAAATTTAATACCTTGATTAACAACACTTCCAACCATTTAAAACTCTGCTAGTATATAATAGTCCATTTTAATTTCCCATGAAAGCGATAACTTTATCAATTAGAATAATTTTAACTTATGTCATGGCCTTCTAAAATATGCCTTTTTTTCAGACTACCCGTCTTTTTACCATGAAGAAACGAAATTTTGTTCCTAGACTTGAAAATAGACTCGGACATAAATATCTCATTTAACCTTTCGAGCAAGTAATCCGCACAGATTGAACAACCAAATCGCCCTGAATCATCAATCATTAATAATTCAAGAAATCCCTTCATACTAATAATAGAATAAGTTGAACGTACAGCCCTTTTATGATTCTTTCATAACACAAATCGAAATTCTCTATGAACTGGTTTTGTTTAACCAGACCATATGGTCTATTGCTAATCCCAATAGAAATCAAGATTACCAGTAAATGAAACTCATTACACAATCTGGACTTGAGCTATCACAATCTATACGCTAGAAAATTTCAACCCTTTTTTAAAAAACTAGAAAATGTTACATCAATATCACGTTATTTTAGTAATCAGGCTAAAGATATAATCATAATAAACACTTTTAACTCTGACCCAAGAATATCCCATACAATTAACCATGTTCGATACATATTAACAGCAGGAATGACCAGAGTTTCGATACATTTACTTTCAAGATATGAAGACATACAAAATTTTCGAAATCATAGTCCAAATGAAATAAATAATAAAAATCTTAACGATCCCCCAGAGAAAAGAAATCCAGAAGAGGATACTACCCAGACTCATTGGAATCAAATGCAACAAGGACCACATCCTGTTCATACATATGTACCGAAACAGAGTACTATCTAGAAGAAACAGAATCATAGCTTCACGCACATTTCCTCATCAACTATTTCTATCATCACAAATCCCATATTATTCTTTTCACTAAAGAAGATCAGTTCTGAGGAGATCTCAATCATTACATTTTCCTGACCTTATACCTGAGTAATTTGATTTACCAAAGTAAATTTCTCCTCTAACTGTGACAAGTGCAATACTCAAACTTTTCTAGCTCTGGCTTACTTATCAACTCATTCTCAATCTCTAATCACTTTTATAGTTATTCCTCTACTGACCTCTTTGGTTTCACACTTGTGAGTTTATTCAACGTAAATCTCACAAAATTCCATCACAAAACACAACTTTGATAAGGGGTGAGGTCTAGGGCCTCTGACTTGACTCTCATATACATATGCATATGACACAAATTTCATCATCATAGCAACACCATCATAATCATGTCATTCATTTCAGGAAAAATTATCGTTCATATTTGTATTTCACAATTCTCCGATTATCTTATTCACTCAAATTCACTTACGCACACATTTTATGAATTCTGGATAACTTTTCTCGTCACATTCACTTAATTAAACATATCAAGCACATTATATCATATGAGGGCCAACAAACATGGATGAATATACATTACAATCAAAACTTTGATTTCGCACATCATCATATGCATGTCATTACAATCATATAAATCTATCAGAACAATTTAACGTATTTACTTAAGCTATACAGGATTTCCAATCATAATCATTCAAATAATTACACATGAACATTTGTTCTACCTGTATTTTTAGTAAGTTGTCTAAACACATGCATTCACTCAAACAAATCAATCATATATACCATGGGATTGTCAATCAACCATAGATAAGCTCATTATGCCATGTACACATTCTATTACATGTTTCTCATATCACAAATACGCATATATACATTTCATGAATTCTTATTCGTACCTTTCTGAGTTTCAACTCATCACAACTGCACTTTATTTGAATACCTTCATATCTCTATCTACGTGATCAGTTGTAGCTCAGTTGGAGAGTACCTTGTCTACAAAAGATAGTTCTCATTCGCGTCAGGAGACATCACACTATCACGAATCTATGGCATGTATAGCTAGACTTTAACACATCCTAAGTTAGTCTGAAAACTGACTAAATAATAGCTCTGATACCACTAAATGTATCATCCTTTCTCTGTGTTTGCGTAGGAACAAGGTATGAGGCATTACCAGACTTAATCATTCACAAACATGCAAAAATCGGCTATAAAATTTCAATCATATCAGAACTTTTCATACACATGCATAATGTCCCATACATGGGCCTACGAAGCACTAAACATGTATTGAGATTAGTTAGGCACTAAACCAAGAACCTTAGAAAGTTTTAGGAAAACTTAGAAATTTTTTCCATGACACAAAGTGTAATATCGGAATAGTGGTTTCGTGACCACAAATTCGAGATAGAAACAATTATTTTATAACTATTTTGATGTTTATGATATGATTGCATGATTGTGTGAAAATTTCGTTTAGAAATTTTATCGA
Organism: Gossypium hirsutum; assembly: GCF_007990345.1. NCBI lineage: Eukaryota > Viridiplantae > Streptophyta > Magnoliopsida > Malvales > Malvaceae > Gossypium > Gossypium hirsutum. The sequence continues at coordinate 41,029,319 of NC_053431.1, read as the reverse complement.
TAGAGGGTCCAATTTGATATTTAGGACTAAATTGCAAAAGTTGTAAAATGTGTGCTCTAGTTCACAAAGGTATTAAGTACTTGTGAGTAATGGGTTTTTAAAGTGGAGGTCCTTGGAAAGTAATTAGACCATTATACTTGTTTGGACAAAAATAACTAAAGGAAGATAAAACACCATAGTTTTTAATTAAGGGCATTTTGGTCATTTAGTTATTAAAATGAATTAAAAACAAAATTAAAAGCCAATTTTTGTCCATCTTTTTCATTAGGCCGAAATTTCAAGGGTTCTCCATAGCTAGGGTTTGTTTCAAGCTTCCAAGCTCCATAGTAAGTGATTCCAAGCCCCGTTTTTAATGTTCTTTACGTTTTTGGAATCCCGATAGCTCGATTTAGCTTATGCTAACAATAAGTCAACCTAGGATTCATATTTGGAAAAATACCCATAGGTGAAATTTGTGTATTTTGGTGTTTTATGATAGAATATAAGGTTTTAAATTATGTTAGACAACTTGTGCTACTCGGTTTTAAGTGAAAAGAGTAAAAGGGCTTAATCAGTAAAAATACCTAATAGTCATAAGTACATGTTAGAGTGTGAATTTGATGTTGTCATAGAAGGGAAAAATGATCAGCATGTCATAAAAAATAAGAAAATAGGATGAAGTTTAATTCTTGAGCCTAGGGGAAAAAGTGTAATTATGCAAAAGTTTAGGGGCAAAAATGTAATTTTGCCAAAGTTCATATTAAATGCTGTTTTGATGAATGTGTTGAAGAAGTGAAAATGGACAGGTATGAGTTTAATTCTTGGTTGAGAACTTGGTAAGACAAATTTGTGGTAAGATAGTAAGTATTTTTATGTTATGAGTGTTTTAATGATGTTTATGTTGGATTGCATAATCATGTTACTTATTATTTACATGTGAACTTACTAAGCATTTATGCTTACTTCCTCCTTTTCCTTCATTGTAGTTTTGACAAGCCGGCTTGAGAATCAGGATAGGTCGAAGGCTCGCTCACACTATCCGAAGACCTAAATTGGTAAAATGGCTTGTATATTTTGAGTGTGGCATGTATAGCAATATACTCACTTTGTATAAATGATCAAATGATATGGTTATGTTTTGGTAAGAAAAGGGTTTGTAAATGATTAGCTATTGGAATGGCTAATCAAGTTTATATATGATAACATGTATGCTTTATGTCTTAACTAAACCATGAAAATCCTTGGAATGGTAAAATTGGCCATAAAACAGAGGCATACAGCAACAGTGATGTGAATTTGAAAAATCACTTAAAATAGTAAAAATGGAATTAAATAATGAATAAGTTATGAAATCAAATCTTTATGAGTCTATTTCATATGGATGGAACAAAACAGGTAAATGAGTTAGATTTTATGAGATATTTAAGTTTTAGTGGAACAGGGTCATAGTGGTCTCTGAATCCCTTGTTCTGAATTTACAAATTCACCAAAAATTGTAAAAAGAATAATTAGTAATTTTACCTTACATATATGAAATACTTATTGAGTCTAGTTTTGTGGCAAACAAATGGAATAATCATTGAAACTCTGTACAGGGAGATATCTGATTCGTAATACACAGGGGTCAGAGTGGTCGAACACTGAAATAGGGTAGACTTTAACTAATAAAATGTACTAATTGGCCTAACAAAAAATTCTAGAAAAAATTTAGTAGATAGATATATGAGTCTAGTTTTAGAAAAATTTACGGATCTTAATTTTGAGTCTTGTAACTCGAGATATGAATTTTTAAGCGACTATGATGCAGTTGGCCAGCTTGTCTGGAAATTTTAAAAATAAATTGTTTGAGCTGTTTAATTAATGAATTAAGTTTTGTAACACCTCAAGCTCGACTCTGGCGACGGTCTCGGCTGTGAGGGCGTTACATTTAGTGGTATCAGAGCAGGTTTAGTCGATTCTCAAACTAATGTGTTGTATGTGTGGGTTTTTCTATAGATGCCATATATATATTGTGATAGTGTGACGACTTCTGACCTTTTAAATGATTTTTTTATAGTAAATGGATCCCGATCCAGCTGTGGCTGATGATGTAGAGAGTAATGCACCAGCTCCGGCTAAAGGGGCGATTCCAACTGAAAATCCACCTCCTACTGTTGGTCAAGGAGGAGGAGAAGGGGCTCGGGAAGCCTTTCTCCAAATGATGAGTGCCTGGTATACTGAGTTCGTTTGTACGAACCAGAATGCACAACCTCCCCCACCTCCCCCGATTCCTCAACCTGTACCTCAAATGCCTCAAGGCGTAGATCTGATGAAATTTCACAGAACTCTAGTTGACAGAATCCGTAAGCAAGGGGCCGAAGAATTCAGGGAAAATATTGGTGATGATGCTGAAAAAGTAGAGTTTTGGCTTGAGAATTCTATTCGAGTATTTGATGAATTGTCTTGTACACCTGAGGAATGCTTGAAATGTGCTATATCATTGTTGAGGGATTCAGCTTATCATTAGTGGAAGACATTGACTTCAGTAGTACCAAAAAAGAAATTAACTTGGAAGTTCTTTCAAGAAGAATTTCGGAAGAAATACATCAGTGAAAGATTTATTGATCAGAAGCATAAAGAGTTTCTTGAATTAAAGCAGGGGAACATGACAGTTACTGAATACGAAAGGGAGTTCGTCAGATTGAGTAAGTATGCTAGAGAATATATTCCTACAGAGGCTAAAATGTGTAGACGATTTGAAGACAGACTCAATGAAGACATTAAAGTATTTGTTGGGATTCTCGAATTAAAAGAAATGGTAGTACTTGTTGATCGAGCTTGCAACATTGAAGAACTACTCAAAGAGAAGAAAAAAGTAGAGGCTGAGACTAGAAATTGGAAGAAAAGATCGACGAGCAGTTCATTCTCACAGCAATCCAGAAAATCTAGAAATATGAATCCTCGTTCTCAGGTTTCGGTTGGGCAATCATATGGAAATTCTAAGAAATAAAATGTGGGTCTTAAATCTCATACTACTTCCGTGGCTAGTGTGGGAAATTCGAGATTTGTTAAGCCTGAGTGCCAGCGGTGTGGTAGAAATCACTTTGGCCCATGTAGAGCGAATGAATGTTTTCGGTGTGGTTCTCTGAATCATTTTATTAGAGACTGCCCAGGGAGAGTTGAGAAAGAAAAATTTCAGAGTGTAAAAGCTAGTGGTGCAAACTCGAGGGGAAGATATTCGAGAAAAGCTGGAAATTAAGCAAGCAGTAAGAATGTAGTCAAAGATTCAGCAGCTAAACCTGAAGCAAGGGCTCCAGCTAGAACTTATGCCATAAAGGCACGTGAAGATGCTTCATCACCTGACGAGATTACTGGTATATTTTCTCTTTATGATGTTAATGTTAATGCTTTGATTGATCCCAGTTCTACTCATTCATATATGTGCATGAAATTGGTGTCTAGTATGAATATACCTATTGAGTACACAGAATTTATGATCAGAGTGTCGAATCCATTAGGCAAATGTATGATAGTTGATAAAGTATGCAAGAAATGCCCTTTAATGATTCGGGGTCATTACTTTCGGGCCGACTTGATGTTGTTGCCGTTTGATGAATTTGATGTTATTTTGGGTATGGATTGGTTGACATTGCATGATGCTATAGTAAATTGCAAAGAAAAGGTTATAGAATTAAAGTGTGAAAGTGGTGAAATTCTGCAGGTTAAACCAGACAAATCAGAGGCATTATCTAGTGTGATTTCTTTGATGTCGGCTCAAAGATATTTGAGGAAGGGTTATGAAGCTTATTTGGAATATGTAATTAATACAAAAGAAATTGAAAAGAAAGTTGAATCAGTGCCAATTGTGTGTGAATTCGCGGATGTATTTCCAGAAGAGATGCCGAGTTTGCCTCTAGTCAGGGAAGTAGAATTTAGTATTGAATTGATACCGAGAACAGCTCCGATCTCGATTGCTCCGTATAGAATGGCACCAGCAGAGTTGAAAGAATTAAAGTTGCAATTGCAAGAGTTGACTGATAAAGGCTTTGTGAGACCGAGTTTTTCACCTTGGGGTGCTCCCGTGTTATTTGTGAAAAAGAAGGATGGTTCTATGAGATTGTGTGTTGACTCTCAGCAATTAAACAAGGTAACAATCAAAAATAAGTATCAGTTTCCAAGAATTGATGATTTGTTTGATCAGCTAAAAGGAGCGACATGGTTTTGAAAGATTGACTTGAGATTTGAGTACTACCAGCTGCGAGTAAAAAAGTCGGATGTTCCTAAAACTGCTTTTAGAACAAGGTACAGTCATTATGAATTTTTAGTTATGCCATTCGGGTTAACAAATGCTCCTGCTATGTTTATGGATTTGATGAATCGCATATTTCAGCCATACTTGGACAAATTTGTTGTTGTATTTATTGATGACATCTTAATTTATTTGAAAGATGAGACCGCGCATGCCGAACACTTGAAGATAGTTTTGCAAACTTTGAGAAATAAACAGTTATATGCCAAGTTTAGTAAAAGTGAATTTTGGCTTTGGGAAGTTGGATTTTTGGGTCAAATTTTGGCCATTGTTGATTGGAAACCACTGAAAAATGTAACCGAGGTTAGAAGTTTCTTAGGGCTAGCTGGGTATTATCAGCGATTTGTAAATGGATTTTCTATAATTGCTACTCCTATGACTAGACTACTCTGAAAGAATGTTAAATTTGAGTGGACGGAAGAATGTCAACAGAGTTTTGAAGAATTGAAAAAGTTATTAACTGAAGCACCAGTATTGGTACAACCCGAATCAGGTAAAGAATTTGTGGTGTATAGCGATGCTTCTCGAAATGGCTTAGGATGTGTACTTATGCAAGAAGGAAAAGTGGTAGCTTATGCTTCGAGGCAGTTAAAATCTCACGAAAGGAATTATCCGACTCATGATTTGGAATTGGCTGCTATAGTGTTTGCTTTGAAGATTTGGCGACATTATCTGTATGGTGAAAAGTGTCGAGTATATATCGACCATAAAAGTCTTAAGTACTTGATGTCACAAAATACTTGAATTTGAGACAGCGAAGATGGTTGGAGTTTTTGAAAGATTACGAGCTTGTTATTGACTACCATCCGGGAAAAGCGAACGTGGTTGTCGATGCTTTGAGCAGAAAGTTGCTATTTGCTTTGAGAGCTATGAATACTCAGTTAAAGGTATCAGATGATGGTTCGATTTTAGCATAGTTAAGAGCAAGACCGATGTTTTTACAAGAGATTTGTGAAGCTCAGAAAAATGACCAAGATTTGCAAGCCAAGAGAAAGCAGTGTGAAGCTGATACGGGATCAAATTTCAGAATCGGTTTTGATGGTTGCTTGATGTTTAAAAACCAGATTTGTGTACCAAAAAATGATGAGTTGATTCAAAAGATTTTGCATGAATCACATAATGGGTGTTTGGTGGTTCATCCGGGTAGCACGAAAATGTATAATGACTTGAAGAAAATGTATTGCTGGAGTGGAATGAAAAGAGATATCTTTGAGTTTGTATCGAAGTGCTTAATTTGTCAACAAGTGAAAGCTGAACACCAAGTACCTTCGGGACTACTCCAGCTATCATGATTCCTGAATGGAAATGGGATCAGATTACTATGGATTTTGTATTAGGGTTTCCGTTAACTCCGGGGAAGAAAAATGCCATCTGGGTAATAGTTGACAGACAAACTAAATCGGCTCATTTTATTCCGGTACGTATAGATTATTCTCTTAATAAGTTGGCTGAATTGTATATCAGTGAGATTGTTAGACTTCACGGAATACCTTTTTCAATCATTTCGGATAGAGATTCGAGATTTACTTTGATGTTTTTGAAAAAGTTGCAAGAGGCATTAGGTACGAAGTTAAATTTCAGCACTTCCTTTCATCCACAAACTGATGGACAATCAGAGAGAGTAATTCAGATTCTTGAAGACATGCTCAGATATTGCGTATTGGAATTTCAAGGTAGTTGGGAAAGGTACTTACCGTTGGTAGAATTTGCTTATAATAATAGTTATCAGACGAGTTTGAAGATGTCATCTTATGAAGCATTGTATGGTCGTAAATGTTGGATGCCATTGTATTGGACTGAACTCAAGGAAAATCAGATTTATGGAGTTGATCTAATAAAAGAAGCCGAAGAAAAGGTGAAAGTGATTCGAGATTGTTTGAAAGCTACTTTAGATAGACAGAAATCTTATGCGGATTTGAAACGAAAGGAAATCGAGTTTCAAGCTGGTGATAAGGTATTTTTGAAAGTGTCTCCATGGAAGAAAGTCCTTAAATTTGGACGGAAGGGCAAGTTAAGTCCGCGTTTTATTGGACCGTATGAACTAATTGAAAAAATTGGACCAGTAGCTTATCGGCTAGCATTACCACCTAAATTACAAAAGATGCATGATGTGTTCCACGTATCTATGCTACATCGGTATCATTCGGATCCCTCACATATAATTTCACCGATAGAAATTGAACTATGACCGGATATGACTTACGAAGAAGAACTGATTTAGATATTAACTCGAGAAGTCAAACAACTAAGAAATAAAAGTGTCGCTCTCGTGAAAGTATTATGGCAAAAGCACGGGGTAGAAGAGACTACATGGGAACCTGAGGAAACTATAAGAAACCAATACCCACACCTGTTTACTGGTAAGATTTTCGAGGACGAAAATCCTTAAAGGGGGGAGAGTTGTAATATCCCGAATTAGGGCCTAATCGGAATAGTGGTTTTGTGACCACAAATCCGAGATAGAAATAATTATTTTATAATTATTTTTATGTTTAAGATATGATTGCATGATTGTGTGAAAATTTCATTTAGAAATTTTATCGATAGAGGGTCCAATTTGATATTTAGGACTAAATTGCAAAAGTTGTAAAATGTGTGTTCTAGTTCACAAAGGTATTAAGTACTTGTGAATAATGGGTTTTTAAAGTGGAGGTCCTTGGATAGTAATTAGACCATTATGCTAGTTTGGACAAAAATACCTAAAGGAAGATAAAACACCATAGTTTTTAATTAAGGGCATTTTGGTCATTTAGTTATTAAAATGAATTAAAAACAAAATTAAAAGCCAATTTTTGTCCATCTTCTTCATTAGGCCGAAATTTCAAGGGTTCTCCATAGCTAGGGTTTGTTCCAAGCTTCCAAGCTCCATAGTAAGTGATTCCAAGCCCCGTTTTTAATGTTCTTTACGTTTTTGGAATCTCGATAGCTCGATTTAGCTTATGCTAACAATAAGTCAACCTAGGATTCATATTTGGAAAAATACCCATAGGTGAAATTTGTGTATTTTGGTGTTTTATGATAGAATATGAGGTTTTAAATTATGTTAGACAACTTGTGCTACTCGGTTTTAAGTGAAAACGAGTAAAAGGGCTTAATTAGTAAAAATACCTAATAGTCATAAGTACATGTTAGAGTGTGAATTTGATGTTGCCATAGAAGGGAAAAATGATCAGCATGTCACAAAACATAAGAAAGTAGGATGAAGTTTAATTCCCGAGCCTAGGGGAAAAAGTGTAATTATGCAAAAGTTTAGGGGCAAAAATGTAATTTTGCCAAAGTTCATATTAAATGTTGTTTTGATGAATGTGTTGAAAAAGTGAAAATGGACAGGTATGAGTTTAATTCTTAGTTGAGAACTTGGTGAGACAAAATTGTGGTAAGATAGGAAGCATTTTTATGTTATGAGTGTTTTAATGATGTTTATGTTGGATTGCATAATCATGTTACTTATTATTTACATGTGAACTTACTAAGAATTTATGCTTACTCCCTCCTTTTCCTTCATTGTATTTTTATAAGCTGGCTTGAGAATCAGGATAGGTCGAAGGCTCGCTCACACTATCCGAAGACCTAAATTGGTAAAATGGCTTGTATATTTTGAGTGTGTCATGTATAGCAATATACTCACTTTGTATAAATGATCATATCATATGGTTATGTTTTGGTGAGAAAAGGGTTTGTAAATGATTAGCTATTGGAATGGCTAATCAAGTTTATATATGATAACATGTATGCTTTATGTCTTAACTAAACCATGAAAATCCATGGAATGGTAAAATTGGCCATAAAATAGAGTCATACAACAGCAATGATGTGAATTTGAAAAATAACTAAAAATAGTAGAAATGGAATTAAATGATGAATAAGTTATGAAATCGAAGCTTGATGAGTTTATTTTCATATGGATGGAACAAAACAGGTAAATGAGTTATAGGTTATGAGATATTTAAGTTTTAGTGGAACAGGGTCATAGTGGTCTCTGAATCCCCTGTTCTGAATTTAAAAATTCACCAAAAATTGTAAAAAGAATAATTAGGAATTTTACCTTACATATATGAAATCCTTATTGAGTCTAGTTTTATGGGAAACAAACAGAATAATCATTGAACTCTGTACAGAGAGATCTGATTCGTAATACATAGGGATCAGAGTGGTCAAACACTAAAATAGAGGAGACTTTAACTAATAAAATGTACTTACTGGCCCAACAAAAAATTCTAGAAAACAATTAGTAGATAGATATATGATTCTAGTTTCAGGAAAAATTTACGAAGCTTAATTTTGAGTTTCGTAACTCGAGATATGAATTTTTAAGCAACTGTGATGCAGTTGGCCAGCTTGTCTGGAAATTTTAAAAATAAATTGTTTGAGCTATTTAATTAATGAATTAAGTTTAGCAACACCTCAAGCTCGACTTTGGCTACGGTCTCGGACATGAGGGCATTACACAAAGTCACCACGCCCGTGTGGACATAAAGACATGCCCGTGTCCTTAGGCCGTGTAACTCTCTAACTATGACGTCAGCGAATAAATTGAACCACACGGCCAAGCAACATGCCCGTGTGCTAAGGCCGTGTCCCTCAGATGGTTGAAACACACGACCGTGTCTCAGTCCATGTGGCCAACAGTTAGGCTATTTTCCAAGCCTTTAAGTTACTCTTAATCCTTCACATATTTATTCCCATATTACACATTTAATTCATGGCCATGACCACTTAAATTGGTCATAAAACATTCATCATGCACATATTTCATAACACCAACCATATATGGCCAACAAGCATAATCACATCATCTCATCACAAGCATTAGAACATAGCATAGATAGATAGGTTCACAAACCATAATCAATATGAGACACACCTCTTAGCCATATACTAATAACTCAATATAGATCAATACATTAGCCTAATCATAATAACACATATCATAAAAACCTAGTCCCTATACATGCCGCTCACTTGAACACACTTAACATATATCCAAATTCCAAAGGTGATGACTTAATAGTGTGATGCTACCTCCGACGATCTCCAATTCTGAGCTAACCTGACAACACTAGAGAAAAGGAAAGGAAAGGAGTAAGATTTATAGCTTAGTAAGAATGTATGAAAAATAATAAGCAATTATCAACTTGTTCCTCAAGGTAATACAATCATATTTTGCACTTTTACTTATGTTCAGATCAAGCTATTTCCTCGAGTCACAATCAATAAATTATTTATATCTAGAGCTACAGAACTCCAAATTGAGATCTACTAATTTTTCTAGAAACTAGACTCACATATATTCTTCCCATAAAATTTTCAGAATTTTTTGGTTTAGCCAATTAGTTCAGTTTATTCCTTAAATTTAGCCCTTTTTCTTTGTCCGATGGTTCCGACCCCTCTTCACTAAAAACTAATTATCTCATAATACAAGACTCAAATGATGTTCCCGTCTATTTATCTTGAAAATAGACTCATTCAATTCTAAGAATATAAATTATAACTCATAAATATTTTTGTAAAATTTTCAATGATTTTCTCAAATTAGAACAGGGGATTTCAAAATCATTTTGACTCGTTTCCTTTGCTTACATAATATGAAATTCCTTTGCTTACATTGTTTCCTTTATAAGAAGCTAGACTCGATTAGCTTTAATTGCATATTTCATTCAATCTTTAACCCGCTTTCCACTATTTTTGGTGTATTTTCCACGTTGGACTACTGCAGCTGTCCCAAAACTGTTTAGTGTAAAATAATGGTAACTAAGCTTGTAACACCTTCACAAACCATTTTAAACATCATGGTAAAAAATACATATTGGAACATCACAAGAATAGAACCATAATTATAAGGTCATCGATATTTCATTATCATAGGCATAGCTTACTTATTTGTATCCTTACCAAGATGCATAATTTCATTATCGTAATAGTATTTGAGCTTTGAGTACATACTTGCACCTTTTCAACATGCTCATATACTTACCTTATCGCTTTCATCACAAGCTTTGAACTACCCGTTGAACCACTTGGAATACTATAGGATATTCAATAGGCCTTAAACATAGGGTAAGATGCTGACGCCATGTCCCAGACATGGTCTTACACTGGCTCACATATCAAAGTCAATGCCATGTCCCAGACATGGTCTTACACTGACTTTCATATATCGAGGCCGATGTCATGCCCCAGACATGGTCTTACACTGGCTTTCATCTGTCGGTGCCGATGCCATGTCCCAGACATGGTCTTACACTAACACATATTAAGCTGATGCCATGTCCCAGACATGGTCTTACACTAGCTTTCATATCTCGTGGTCGATGCCATGTCCTAGACATGGTCTTACACTAGCTCTCATCTCAATGCCGATGCCATGTCCTAGACATGGTCTTACACTGGCTCTTATAATGTGGCTGATGCATATCCTAGACATGTCTTACACTAGCACACATGTCACCCAAATGTCATGGCATGAATATCCAATCTATTCTCAAAGTTCAGCCGGGAGTTTATCGCGTTAAGTCTCATCATACATTTCTCAAAGCCACATTCAAACATTTCATGCAAAATTAAGCATTTAGTGCATAATAATGATAAAGTTGTAATATTTACGCACAACTTACTCGTTTTAATGGAATATCATCTTCCATCAAATTTCCAAGCATTCTATCATCACATAAATGTTATTAACATTTGGCATCACTTTCTCATATACGATATCATCAACATAAAATTCAATATGATCATAGCAAGTTAGATTTCAAGTATATTAACAATAACATGGATATCATGCTTATTTAATCACACGGACTTACGTCGAATGCAATTTCGGCTAATTACACCTCGTACTTTCCAATTTAAGCCTAAATCTCAATTCTTTGATCTAAAATGATAAAATTCACTAGTTTAATGATCACATTAACCAATACATTCCATAATTTATACTTTGGCAAAATGACCATTTCACCCTTAAACTTTTATAGAAATTACAATTTTACTCGTAGGCTCCTAAATCGATTATTTTATTGTATTTCTTCATTAATCAAGCCTTTTTAGGCTTATAACAGCCCACAATTTCAATCATTTCACACACTTTTCACCTTTTTATCAATATTTACAAAAAGGTCCATTTAGGTATTTTTCATGAAAATCCTCTCACAAAAGTTGTTTATTACACAACCATGCCTTATTTTCTTCCATAAAAATTTAGCAAACAACATAAATATTCAAATGGAAAAACCCTAGACTTTCAACCATTTTGCAAAATAATCCCCCCATTAGTTAGATTAAGCTACAAGGGTTCCAAAAATACAAAAATCATCAAAAATAACCATCGAAATCACTTACTTTCAAGGGAACTAAGTGGCTGAAATTTAAGCTCTCAAAACCCCCATGTTTGCTGCCATTTTCAGTGGAAGAAGAAGAAGAAATGAAAAAGATGGCAACTTTTTCTTTTTTTATTTTATTACCAAAATAAGTCACCTAATGCCACAAAATGTTGACTTTTCAAATTTTCTTGTCACTATGGCCGGCCATCACTCCCCAAATGGCCTATTTGCACTTTAAAGACCTCCAATTTTGGTTCTCTGGCTATTTAACATAGTTGGGTAGTAAAACAAAACTTTTGCCCTTTATGCGATTTTGTCCTTTTTCGTAATTAAGCTCATAAACATTAAAATTAATTCACCAAAATTTTCATGCACTTATATAATCATGCTATAACATTGAAAATAATATTAAAATAATTTCTTGACCTCAAATTTGTGGTTTCAAAACCACTATTCTGACTAAGCCCTATTTCGGGATGTTACAGAATCTCTACCTCAGTCGGAGAAATAACATGTGAAGGATCGGATCAATACCGCCGTAGCATAGACACATGAAAAACATTATGAATTCGATCAAGTTCTGGTGGTAAAGCTAACCGATATGAAATCGGTCCGATTCTTTCTGTAATCTCATATGGTCCAATGAACCGTGGACTCAGTTTTCCTTTACGACCAAACCGGAGAACTTTCTTCCAAAGAGATACTTTCAAGAATACCTTGTCACCAACTTGGAATTATATTTCTTTTCGTTTCAGATCAACATTAGACTTTTGACGATCAGAGGCTGTTTTCAAACTGTCCCGAATTACTTTCACTTTTTCCTCGGTTTCACAGACTAATTCAACTCCTGTAACTTTTTCTCACTGAATTATGTCTAATACAACAGAGATCTACATTTGCGACCATACAAGGCTTCATACAGTGCCATTTTAATACGAGACTGTTAACTGTTATTGTATGCAAACTCAACTAAAGGCGAATACCTTTCCCAGTTACCTTCAAACTCAAGTATACATCATCGAAGCATATCTTCCAAGATCTATATTACCCGTTTAGATTGACCATCTGTTTAGGGATGAATTGCAGTGCTAAAGTGTAACTGAGTACCCAAAGCTTCTTACAATTTACTCCGAAATCGGGATGTAAATCGAGGCTCTCTATCTAAAATAATGGAGACAGGCACTCCATGCAATTTGAAAATCTCAAAAACATATAATTCAGCCAATTTATCTAAGGAAAAATCCATATGTACTAGAATAAAGTGTGCAGACTTTGTTAACCGATCAACAATTACCCAAATGGCATCTTTCTTCCATGGAGACAGGGGTAACCCCGATACAAGGTCCATCATAATTCTTTCCCATTTCCATTCCGGTATCATAACTGGCTGTAATAGCCCAGAAGGCAACTGATGTTCAACTTTTACTTGCTGACATATCAAACATTTAGATATAAACTCAGAAATATCTCGTTTAATTCCTGGCCACCAATACATCTTTTTCAGATCATTATACATTTTATTACTACCAGGATGTATAGACATGTTACCGTTATGAGCTTCATTCAAAAACTTCTGTACTAGTTTTGAACCTTTCGGTACACATACTCTGCCTCTGAATAACAAACAACCACCAGTCCCAATCTGAAATTCTGATTCAAGAGTCGATTCACTCTATATCCATTTTGCTTACAACTTACTATCATTTTTCTGAGCTTTAAAGATCTACTGCAAAAACATTGGTCTAGCTTTTAACTCGGCTATAATTGAACCATCATCAGATAGTGACAATTGAGTATCCATTGCTCGCAAAGTCTACAGAGCTTTTCTGCTCAGAGCATCTGCCACTACATTGGCTTTTCCCAGATGATAATCAAAAACAAGATCATAATCTTTTAGTAATTCAAGCCATCTGCGCTGTCTCAAATTCACATCTTTCTGTGACATCAAATATTTCAGACTTTTATGATCAGTGAATATGTGACATTTTTCACCAAAGACGTAATGTCACCAGATTTTCAATGCGAACACAACGACTGCCAATTCAAGATCATGTGCCGAGTAGTTTCTTTCATGTGATGAAAACACAGCCTAAACCATTTAATGACGCATCACTGTAGACTATAAATTCATTACCCAATTCTAACTAAACTAACATTGGTGCTTCTATCAATAAAGCTTTTAATCTGTCAAAACTCTACTGGCATTTATCAGTCCACTCAAACTGTAACACCCCTCACCCATTTTCAACATCAGAATAGGGTTATGGAGCATTACTAGACTTAAACATAAGTAAACGTGCAAAATCTGGCCAGAAAATTTTGATCAAACTAAATTCATTCATAAATGTGAAAATTGTCCCTTATATGGGCCTACGAGGCCCAAAACATACATCGGGAGTAGTTTGGGACTAAACAAAGAACTTTAGAAAACTTTGGGACAACTTAGAAAATTTTCATGAAACAGGGTCACAGGCCAGTGTGGGTAGGCCGTGTGGCTTGGGACACGCCCGTGTCTTTAGCCCATGTAACTCTCTATTTATGACATCACCAACACAATTAAGGTCTCATGACCAAGCCACAAGCCCATGTGCATAGCCCGTATGGCGAATTAAATTCCAAAAATTAAGTGCAGACTTCACACGGCCTGGGCACACACCCATGTCCTGAGACCATGTCTATCACACGACTGAGACACATGACTGTATCTCTGCCCGTGTGTTTACTACTGGGCATACCGTTTTGCCTAATTAGGGTGCAGGGGACAGACGGCCAGATCACACGCCCATGGGGCAGACCGTGTGTCACACATGGTCTAGACACATGCCCGTGTGTCTACCCGTGTGGACAAATTCTAGGCTAATTTCCAAGCCATTTGCCACCCTTAATTGTTCACTCGCTTATATATTTTTTATGGTATGGAACATAGCATATTTTTAGTCACTCAAATACTCACAATCATGATTATTCCATGACTTTTAATGCCAACATCTCACATGCTCAAACCATTATGCTTTCATATGGCATCCTACACCAATTTCATATTTATTCAACCTTAATAACCTACTTTCAATTTACCCAATTATAACATAGCTATGGTCATACCTAATAGTCCCAATTCATTCATTAAGCATATATGCCATCTATCACAACCATTACCAACAAGCAACCATCAACCATATCACAAAGCATAAACACATTGCATGCATGCATAAAAAATTACGGTTACAACCCAAGAAGCAAATATAAGCCACATATCATGGCCTTATATAAAATGAATCACAATACCATCACGAGCCAAATCATTTAGCTAATCAATATGACACATAACAAAATGACCAAGTCCCCTATACATGCCATACTCAAAATGTTGAGACTAACTATACCCAATTGTCCAATTGATAGTGTGATCAAGTCTCCGATGTCCTTCAATCCCCGAGCTAGCTTAGCGACACTATAAAAGATGGAAAGGGAGAGGGGTGAGCATTAAAGCTTAGTAAGTCCATATGCAAATAACATGCTATATAAACAAGTATTTAATATACATTTAATATAATGAACATAACTTATAGTTCATCAAATCACTTAAACTTACTCATCACATAAACAACTTTTCCATAAGTTCATCACATACCAAGGTATTACTCATGAGTTTGATATACATACCTATATCGGCTCATAACATAATCTCTTACTCATTCTTCTCATTGACCTATACTCGATAATTTACCCATTGAACACTCAGAATACTATTTGATACATGGAAGGCTCGTACATAAGTGCTACGTATGTAGATCACATAACACATAAAGGCTCACTCTCGAGCTACTCATGGGGCTACTCACACAAGCTATTGATCATGACATAGCTACACGGGCTACTCATACAAGCTGTCAGGTATCCGTAACACATGTCGGACTACCCAGCCACCGGTAGGGCGTACAAGACCAGCACCTGGAACCATATAAACATATCTCACGAGCTCATAAATCACATGATTCCTAGTGACATGTCACTTGTATCCTAAACTATTCCTAAGGTTCAAACAAGATTTTTCGATATCACATCTCTGTCAAGCTTGTTCGTAATGTCGATCTCAATGTCCATAACACCAAATCACTTACCATGGAGCAATCAAAGCTTAACTCATGATAGCATTAAAGAATTTAAATTCACATAATACTCAAGAATTAAAAAAATAACATAACATCACATTATTTGTATATGAACTTACCTCGGTACAAAATGATGAAAATGAGCCTATTCTTCTTAAACCTTGTTTTTTCCCCAATCAAGACCCGAATCACGTTTTTCTTGATCTACAATGCCAAATTTAACTTATTTAATACACACATTGTTTGAATCGACCCACAACACATACTTTTGTAAAATTACCTTTTTACCCCTATCTTTTCACTTATTTAGAAATTGGTCCTTAGGCTCGTAAAATGAAATGCATGCATTTTCTTTACTACCCAAGCCTAGCCGATTCATTTTCCTGCTCCTAGCAGCCTACATTTTTCTTTATTTCACATATTTACTACCCATTTTATAACTTTTACAAATAGGTCCTTTACATGCATTTCCATCAAAAATCACTTAGTAAAAAATGTTAAACACACATCAAACTTTCATATTCCTCCATTAAACATCAAAATACATAATGTCACACATGGGTAAGTTTTTGAACATGAACCCTAACTTAAAACAAGGGTAGAAATAGCTAGGTCATGCTTCAAGGATCTCAAAAACATAAAGAACATAAAAAATAGGGCTAGGATGTACTTACTATTGAGCTTGAAAAATTGAAAAACCCTAGCTATGGAGCCTTTAGAAATTTCGACTATGGCATGGAGAAGATGAGCAAATTTTGCTTGGTTTTCCATTTTTATTCTTTTATTAACAAAATGACAAAAATGCCCTTAAGGCCTTTCTTTCAAATTTTCCTATACATGCCTATTTTTGTCCAAAATTTTAGAACTTGGTCAAATTACTATTTAAGGACCTATAATTAATAATCCATAACAATTTCATACTTAAACCTTCTAGAACTCAAATTTTGCAACTTATTCAATTTAGTCCCTAACTTCAAATTGGACAATTTAGGCATAAAATTTCTTCATGAAAATTTTACACAAACATGTATTCATATCACGAATCATCAAATAATCATAAAATAATTATTTCTACTTCAAATTTGTGGTCGTGAAACCACTGTTCTGACTAGGCCTAATTCGAGATGTTACACAAACTTTACATTTTTCTGTAGCAAATGAGTCATCAGAGAAGCTATCATTGAAATTTTTTTTACAAATCTTTAATAGTATCCAGCTAGTCCTAGAAAAATTTGAACTTCAGACACATTCTTCGGTGGCTTCCAATTAAAAATGGGTGAAATTTTTTTTTGGTCTACTCTGACACCTTCAGTAGATACTATATGCCCGAGAAAACTGACTTCCCGTAGATAAAATTCACATTTACTACATTTCGCGTACAATTGTTTCTGTAGCAGGGTTTGCAACACTATTCTCAAATGCTCAGCATGTTCATTTTTATCTCCGGAATAAACCAAAATATCATCAATAAATACCACCACAAGCCTGTCTAAATATGGGTTGAAAATTCTGTTCATTAAATCCATAAACACTGTAGGTGCATTTGTCAAACCGAATGGCATCACAATAAATTCATAGTGTCCATACCTGGTTCTAAAAGCTGTCTTGGGTACATCTGAATCTTTTACCCGTAGTTAATAATAGCCAGAACAGAGATCAATCTTGGAAAATATAGTGGCACATTTTAACTGGTCAAACAGGTCATCAATACGAGGTAATGGGTACTTGTTCTTTATTGTAACTTTGTTGTCTGTAATCAATGCACAACCTCAACATCCATCTTTCTTCATCACAAATAGAACCGGCACACCCCAAGGTGAGAAACTAGGTCGAGAAAAACCTTTGTCAATCAATTCTTGCAGCTGTGTTTTCAGCTCTTTCAATTCAATAGGAGTCATTCTGTAAGGTGCTATGGATATAAGTGTTGTTCCTAGAAAAAGATCTATAGAGAATTCTTCTAGGAATACATCAGGAAATTCACATACAACTGGCAGTAATTAAATCTTTGACTCAGATACTTTAGTATCCACCACATATGCAAGGTAAGCATCATAAGCCTTTTTGACATATTTCTATGTTGATATGGCTGAAATTACATTAGGTAATCCATCTAGTTTATCGGATTCAACATGAAGTAATTCACCACTCTTACATTTCAATACAATATATTTTTGTTTTCACTACTGTATCATATTGGGTTAACCAATCCATTCCCAAGATCACATCAAATTCATCAAATGGCAATAATATCAAGTTAGCCGGAAAGCAATAACCTTTTACCATCAATGGGCAGTTTTTACAAACTTTATACACTATAACACATTGGCCCAGAGGGTTTGAAACTTTAACCATAAATTCAGTGAATTCGATAGGTAAATTTTTAACAGTCACTAGGTTCGTGCATATATATATGAATGTGTAGAACCAGAATCAATCAATGCAGTAATATCAGTATCAAGTAGAGAAAATGTACCAATAATGACGTCTAGTGCAAAGGCATCTTCTCTAGCACGAATAGCATATGTTCTCACAGGTGCTCGTGCCTCAGATCTAACTGTTGTATCCCTGGTTGTACCTCAACTACCACTAACATTGCTGGGATGATGAGGTGGTATACCTCTCAAAATAGGATTACTAGGCTTTGGAGTTGGTTCTTTTTCTTTTTCAACTCTTTCGGGACAATCCCTGAGAAAATGGTCAAGTGAACCACATCTAAAACAAGCTCCACTTCTAGATCGACATTCCCCATGATGACATTTGTTACAATGTTTACATTTTGGTTTGGGATTACCAACACTACCTACACTGGTCACAGATGGAGATGAAGTCCTCGAGTTAGAACGTTGAGAGCTCCGCTCTCTTCCAGAATATCTCATAGAGTTGGTAACAAGATCATAATACTTCTTTAATTTCTTAGAAGCAAATGATTGTAACTTACTCATAATTCTTTTTCCCGATACTCGAGCCTCTCTTTCAGCTTGTTACTTTTCTTTACTCAATTCCTCAACTTTGTATGCTTGGTCGGCTAACACCGTAAATTCCCTTATTTCGAGAATTTCGATCAATAACTTGATATCTTCATTTAAACCTTCTTCAAAGCATTTACACATCTCAGCCTCAGTTAGAACCCATTCTCTGGCATATTTGCTCAACCGAACAAATTCTCGTTCATACTCGGACACAGTCATATTTCCTTGCTTGAGTTCTAAAAATTCTTTCTTTTTCTAGTCCATGAATCTCTAACTAACATATTTCTTTCATAATTCAGCTTGAAAGAATTCTCATGTAACGTTTTCTCTCGATACCACTGAAGTTATGGTATTCCACCATTGATAAGCTGTATATTTCAGTAGAGATACTGCACATTTCAGACATTCAACAAGTGTACATGATAATTCATCAAAAACTGGATAGTATTTTCTAGCCAAAACTCAGCCTTGAATCATCATCTGCGGTAGCTCTAAATTCTTCTGCCCTATGCTTACAAATTTTATCTATTAGAGGCTTACTTGTTCTAGTAGGTTCAGCACCCTGTGGTATCTTAGGAATTGATTGGGGAGCAGGTGGGGGAGGTCGTTGTATAGCAGGGTTTGTTCTCAGATACTTTGGCCCTCAGACACGGGCCTTTCACTACCTAACGCAGACGCAACTATTTGAACTAAAGTTGAAGCATTGCTCTTAGCTTCCTCGGATTCAGCTCTAGCTCGGTTGGATGACACTACTATATGAAAAACACATTTAAATGAGCAGGAGTCATTAGACTATCACAATTTATACAATGGTATCTATAGCTAACTTCGTATTTTCTACATTAAATTTGAGAATCGACTAAACCATAGCTTTGATACCACTAAATGTAACACCCCTAACCCATATTCGTCGTCAGAACAGGGTTTCAGAGCATTACCCAAACTTTCAGAACATTTTACAAATAATTTATGTAAATTACTATTTATTAACAGAGATCATTCAAAACATCTCTTAATTGGGCCCTCAAGGGCCAATACAAGCATTAGAATCGAGTTGAGACTTAATTGGGAGCTCTAAGAATTTTTTGCGATATTTCAAAAATTTTTCCAAGGTGTGGGGCTCACACGCCTGTGTGGTCCAAGGGACACGCCCATGTGAGCCTAGGGATCGCCCATGCTAAAGGTCGTGTTTGACCTCGTGTGCTCTCTAACTTATGCACACGGCCATGCCACACGCCCGTGTGCTAGGTCATGTGGTTAATTAATTCAATTAGAAATTAGGTGCAAGTTTCACACAACCAAGACATGTGCCCGTGTTCTAGGCTGTGTAGCACACACAGCCGAGACACACGCTCGTGTTTTAGGCCATGTAGCACACACGGCTGAGACACATGCCCGTGTCTCTGCCCGAGTGCTTAATTCTGAGCATTATGTTTCTCAAAATTAAGGTGCAGGGGATACACGGCCTAACCACACGCCCATGTACCAAGCCGTGTGTCACACACGGTCTAAACACACGCCCGTGTGTCTGCCTATGTGGACAAAATGAAGCCATTTCCTAGCCTCATTTGTCACCCGAATTTACCATTTTCCTGCACTAAAACATGTCAAAAACATTCCAACCATTTCAAGTGTCCAAATTAAGCAATTTCCATCATTTAACATGGCATATCATTGCATGCATACATGTTACAATCTTACCTTAGTTCAATCCATGTGTTAAACACGATTTGATCAACCACTTAACATATATATATAGCTACCATAGCATGAAATTACAAGTATATCAAAACAATCATTACTAGCCATTCCAATAGCTACATTACAAGCATCATTATCAAACCACTAATGGTCAAGTTGTCCTATACATGCCATTATACCAAAATGATTTTGCTATATATACCCAAAATAACTAGTTGATATTGTGACGATACTCCAATGATCTCCAACCTTCGCGAGCTTTCAAGCACTATAAAATAGGGAAAATAAAACGAAGTAAGCATTACATCTTAGTAAGTTCGTATAACAGAAACTAAACTTACCAATCTCATTTATTAAATCTAAGCGTACAATATCATGTTTTTCCACCCATTAGCAAAATTGCCTAAACACATGCATTCAATCAAACATGTTAGTCACCAAAATCTTCATATCAATCAAGTAAACATAGATGATCTCATCATGCAATATTCTTTCAAGTCATTATCATTTCATCTCATAATTGTCATACCATGTCAAGAGTTATGTCCACTGAATCATTGAAATTTTCGATGGATACTCAAGTAGTATACTCAAGGCGTACGATTCAATAATCCGTCAATTATTATTCTTTTTTTTTGATAAAAAAATACCTAAAGGTCACAATCAATTTATTGCATCTTTCAAAATTAACTCATGGATCTCTATCGGATAATCCACATTAAAATCCATGTTACAATTTTTATCCTTAGCCAAATTACAAAGCTAGTCTACTATTCTATTATAGCATCTTGGGGCCCAATTAAAATTAAAATGATGGAAAAAATCAATCTTCTTTTACAAAAGCCGCATACAATGGCCCATAGTATTCATGTCAATATCCCCTTTATAGAAGCGGTTAACCGAGCTAGTGCAATTAGACTCCAGGTCCAATCTGTCCCATCCGTTTATCCGGGCTAATTTAATGCTTTTCATCCATAGCCTGCATCTCCGCCCACTAAATATGCATTTCTTTATTCAAAATCCCCGTCTGACCCCCTAGAACAAAACCATTGGCATCCCTAGCCACCAGGCCGAAGCACATTTGTTTGCCAAAAACAGTGGCGTCAAAGTTAATTTTTACCACTCCCGGTACAGGCTTCTTCCAAACTTTTTCCACTCTCGTTCTCGACAGCATCGATGCCTCCACCAAGTTAAAAATCTTAAAGTCTTGGCTTAAAGACGCTACACTCTCCCAGGTAACTTTCGCATCTTCCTCAACACCCCAAAAATGCGATTGTTTTTGCTATTCCATATGTTCCAAAGGACTGTGATAAAGTCAGATATAGCCATTTTTTCCAATTCTCGAGCCACCTCTTCAATCCAATCAATATAGTGAGAGAAATTACCAATGAGGAATTTGTTATTAAAACCCCTAGACATAACCCTTTTTCACGATTTCAAGCATGTATTAAATTTTCCATTATATCATTCAAGTAATACATTTTAGTATAAGTCACATTACATACAAACACAACATTCAATTAACATAATTACATGCTCGATTAAGTTACACGAACTTACCTCGACACTTGTTCGCGTAAAAAATCTATTAATTCGAAACCTTTTCTTTTCTTCGATCTAACTTCGAATGTGAGTTGTCTAGATCTATATAAGTAGCTTTAATAATCAATTTCTCATATTTCATACTCATTTGGACTCAATTTATTCGTAAATTTTAATTTTGTCCTTAGGCTCGGAAAATGAAAGTTGTGTATTTTACTCCCTATTCCAAACCTAACCAAAATCTTATTACAAAATTTTCAGCACCTGTATTCATAAAATTCAGAATTTTTCGTCAATTTCACAAGTTTACATTTTAGTCCCTAAATTATGTTTTCATCAAAAATCACTTTGTAAAAATTGTTTATCTATCAACAACCTTCCATTTTCTACCATAAATTTCTAATTTTCAGCATATTCATCCATGACCCATTTTCCATACTTTGTTAACTTTTTAAATTGATCCCAGAATAGATAGATTAAGCTATCCCGGTTTCAAAAATATCAAAATTATTAAAAACGGGACAAGGAAACTTACCCAATTAAGCCTTGAAAGTTTTTTCTCTCTCTCTTAGGGTTTCCATATAATTTTGGGGTTGAAGATGATAAAATAAAAAGATGATATCTTTTATCATCTTTTTAATTAATTAATTTTTCAATTTCCAATTTAGTTCCTACTCTTCTTCAATTTTTCGATGGATGAGTCACCAAAAATCTACATACTTTTCTTTAATGGTCTAATTACCATATAAGGACATCTAGTTTTGAATTCCATAGGTATTTAATCCTTATAGCTACTAGAATTCAACTTTTGCATTTTATACGATTTAGTCCTTCTCGTAATTAAACACTTAATCGATAAAATTTTTTATTTTCACACTGCGTGTCTATCATAATATGGACCATATAATAAAATAAAAATAAACTTTATTTTCAGATCAAATTTGTGGTCTCGAAACCACTGTTCCTATTTCTCTGAAATATGGGCTATTATAGTATGAATTAATGTGAATTGTTTTATGATATAATGTATGCTAGTTGTATCAGTAGCATGTATTAGAATGAAAATGAAATGTATGTTTGGGTAAAATGCTGTGAAATATACTGAATGAAAAACTGCTACACATGCAGTGGAAAATTTCTTATGAATGATAATGAAACTATGACATGTTGGAATGTCACCGTATTGATGGTGAAATTGAATGATTAATAAATGTTATAACCGAACGGAAGTGAATGCTATTATGAGAGCCTGTAAAACATGCTATTGAAATGGGAATGTAATGGAAACATGATTTTGATTAAAATTTGTATGACATATCGCATGTGCATGGGGTGGGATTATGTGGATGATGGAGGAGTTCTATAGAGTAATGGTGGCATATTAAGTCTGCATATATGTTGTCAGTGCACAGCACCAAGAGTAATGAGCAGAACGAAGATTATATCATATTTATTTTGAATGGCAGTATATCTACATTATGTATAATGGTGGTTTAACCACATTGAGCTCAACATGCAATGTATGAAATTTAGCAGACAATTTCTAGGGAATTTTTGGTGTGTAGCAGATGATTGGGGTAGCAATTCATTATGCATTATGTTATGTCCATGACACTTTCGAATGGTAATGTTTTATGCCATGTTTGTGTTACAATGTTATTAATGGTGAATTATATTTGAATGAATATTTGAATGTTCTTATTATTTAGACTCACATTGAGTTAGTTAGCTCACCTCATAGTTTCAACCATCTCAAGTAATGCTCGAGACTAGGATCAGACTTGGTATGCGGACATACGATTGACTATGGACTTATAAATTGTTCTACTTACTTTTTTCCTAAATTTATTTGGTTTTTGGACTGGAAAGTTATTTAGTTTTTGGTTTGGGTTTTTTATGCATGCATACTTATCTCATTTATTGGATTTGGATACTTATTTTGAAACTAGATAAAGCATGTTACTCGACTTAGATTAAAGTCATCGTATTTTTCTGCTGCAAAATCCGTACTTGAATTTTTGAAAAGTAAATTATAAGTCAAATATGATTCCAAAATTAATAAGAACTTTTGTTTAATTGGATCTTATTTTAAACTTGATAACATTAATGTTTTTTATAAAATAAAAGCCACTACGATTATCTGAAAAATAAGAAAACACTTTAAAAATAAATTTCTAAAGATTTGATCGTTTCTACTTAGTCATTTCGGTGGTCAAAGTGACCTCTAGAATTCAGTCATAATGTCTAGCCCAGGTTTCGGGTGTTACATTAGATCTTGCATAACTAAATGGAGTTTCATGCAATCCTAGAAATAGAACAACATAAATATACCAGATTAGAGTCAAATCTAATAAGGGGATCCATAGAACAAATTAATGTGATAATAGGGGTTTTAACTAGAAAGAATTTCAATTAATCAACCTACTCTTATGGTCGAAAGGGATATTAGCATACATTAGGGATTTCTTTTAATCAAAGAAACTAAGAAAGAAATTGCATAAATTAGATTGAGAATTATAGATGAAGTTTAGGTGGATTCTTACCTAGGTATTGTTTTGTCACTTGGTTGATTTTTTATTGTTTTTGTGTTTTACTTCTTTGGCACATTCGTTAGTTAATTTAGTTTGTTAATTTTAGTTTTAATTAATCCATTGAATTATTCGGTTAAATAATAGAAAGACAATAATTACTAGTAATTGTAGTCCTTGATGGAACAATATTTGTGCTCACCATAGCTATACTATTAATTGATAGGTACACTTGCCTTAGTCAACTTATTAATTATTTTAGTGCACATCAAATATTAAATTAATTTATATCATAGAAAAATATTCAGTAAATTATTCATTAATTACAATATCCTTAAAAAAATCTAATTTCTTCTCTTCTCATCTTAGTAATTCCAAATAGAAAGTTCAATGAAGAACAAAAAAATCAACCCATATCTATATTAGCTTCTACAATTTTGTCCGAAGAAAAAAAAAGAAACTACAAGAAGAGTAACCTAACTATGCCTTTGGTTCTATTTTGGTCACCCAACTATTAATTTTTTTCATTTAGTCACTCACCGTTTTGGAATTAAATAGTTTAGTTACTCTATCGTTAGCTGACATTAGATGAGCAACAAAAAATTGATGTGGGTTTTTTTTATTGGCCTAATGATAAATTTAGCCCTCAAATGTTTACACATTCTACCAATTCTATTAATTTTCAATTCCTTGACTAGATTTTGGGACTTTGGTCATTTGATCGATGTACTTGGACTACCCAAGTTCTGAAGTTATTGATGAGGGGCAAACCTCACGTATTGTAAGTTTAGGCGAATCCCTATCGTGAACACATTGGAAAAATGGAAGCCTTTGTGACAATTTATGAAATGGAAGCCTTTATGGTAATATATGAAATAGAAGCCTTTGTGGTGATCTATGGAAAGGAATGCCTTCATGGTGCATTCTAAAGGAAAGTTATTGAGGCTATCATCTGAAGGGAATACTTTCGTAGAAGACCTGAAAGGGAAGAATGGTAAATATGAAAAACTCTAAAAGAATGGAAAGTATGGCGAACTCTAAAAGAATTTTAAATATGACAAACTTTGAAGGAATGGTAAATATGGCGAACGTTGAAGGAATAGTTCGTATGACAAACTCCGAAGGAATAGTCTGATTGGCGAACACTGAGAGAAACAATTTTATAAGAAATGTTGCGGCGCATACTGCATAGGCTTAAGATATGTACAGAGAAAATGAAATACGCCAGGGAATGTGGCAAATTCATAGTATGAATCAAGTAGACTAAAAGAACAACGTGATAAATAGTGTTTTGTAGGTATGGGTTCCAAAATGGGAATAGTTAATGAATCACGAATAGGCTAGGTGAAGAATGTTTGTAATGTATTGGAGGTGCTAAGGGTTAGGCATGGTCACAAAGTAAGTTATGGAGTTTATGGTATGAAGAAAAAAAAATACTCGCCAAAGTCAAGTTGACGAACGAAGAATAATGAGATGATAATGGAATTCCCAGATGCATTGTATTGAGACAACACAGGTACAAAAGAGAGTTTAACTCACTAAGTTCTCATGATCTTACCCATGTGTATTGTGTTTCAGGTAAACTAAATGGGTATGCCAAGAGAGATGACGCCAAGGCTATGTCAGAAATGGCAGGGCAGACTATTATGCATATAGAATGGGTTGAAAGCAAATTGTAGTCAGTATTATCACCAAAGGATAAAACAAATAGAACTTTGTAATTAAGTTATGATATTCACCTGTAAGTTTTTGCTATTTGTAGTCTTGTATGATGGTTGTAATTACCTATGGTACTTCTAGTTGTAAGTCAATTAGAACAAAGTTCTTGAATAAGATGTAAATATTGAAAATTTGTATGTTATGTTTTTGAGTAAGTCTATAAATAGAGGTGGCACACCCAAGATTCGGATCTGGCTAATTGGATTGGGTCGAAGGCATTACATAGCTTCTATAATTTTATCTGAAGAAAAAAAAAGTAATTACAAGAAGAGTAACTCAACTATGCCTTTGGTTCCATTTTGGTCACCCAACTATTAAATTTTTTTTTCATTTAGTCACTCAACATTTTGAAATTAAACATTTTAGTCACTCACCTTTTCAAAATTGAATAGTTTAGTTACTCTCTTGTTAGTTGACATTAGATGAGTGACGAAAAGCTGATGTGGGTCTTTTATTGGCCTAGTGATAAATTTAACCCTCCAATGTTTATACATTTTATCAAATCTATCAATTTTCAATTCTTTGACTAGATTTTGGGACTTTTTTTTGTTTGATCGATGTACTTGGACTATCCAAGTTCTGAAGTTATTGATGACATGTCAAAGTCAGAAAAAACATAGCGAGGAAAAATACCTTTTATGGGTTTTTCGTTTCATGAAAGATTTGACATTGCATTGTTTACTCTACTCGAAGATTAGGTCTTTATATATTTTTAAAATAAGAAAAAATCAAAATAATTGTTTTGCAATAGTTTAAACAATTTTAAAATTTTAGAGGAATTTAATTAAATAATATGATATTAGTCTAAAATATGACACTTAGTTGGATTTAAGCCAACTTGATTTTTTACCATATTTACAAAGGTGGCATTAGTTTAAACTGAACACAATACAAATGGTGTTAAATACTCTTCTTGTTCAATGAGTTTTGGAGGTAAGTTAAAAAATATCAAAAAATAAATTTTAAAAACTGATTTTTTAAAAATATAAATATTTTTGAAATTTTTATAATTAGAATTAAATTAAAAAAATTGTAAATATTAAGGACTAAAAATTCATTAATTTTTTTTGAACACAAATTAAAATGATAAATTTTCGGCATTTAGCATTAAAATTAAATCACTTCATACTAATAATGTAAATTCATTTTACCAAATAATACTTAATTTAGTTTTCCAGTTTTATTTCTTCTCTTTTTATTTTTTTAAAAAAAATTCAAGATCATAATTTTTATTACCTATCCATATTTATTTATTTCAAAATGTCATTCCAATAAATTTAATAAAAAAAGTTCAATATCTTTTTAAGCAAGATCTCGAATTCAAATCTTATAAATAGAAAAAACGATGCTAAAAGAGTAACACTTTGAATTTGAGATGTCTAAACCTAAGAGTTCTTGAGATTGTTTGATATATGTTAAGTTGGATTAATCTTCATCATTATTTAGAAATGAAATTGAAAATTTATTTAATATTAATTTTTTATAACTCTACTCGATTCAATATGACAATAAAAGTAGAGTGGAATTAACTATCAAATTCCTAAGCTCTATAATTAGATTTTGAATACTAAAGATTAGCTGAGTAATCCAAAATCTCACGAGGACTATCTCTTTTCTTTGTGATGTATAATTTTGGTAAACTTATTATTACCTCATGGCCTGAGGGTTTAGTCATTAGTGACATATGATAGACCACTACTCTGAAAAGCTGAATCCCATTACAATAGTTAACTGGAAAATGGTGATGAATACTAAAATAATGTCGGGTTGTGCAAGTTTATTGGATTCCATAGACCCTGGATGCTTCAACCTAAAAACTATTATTAGTGCTGCATATATCATCCTTTTCAGACATGAATCTGAGGTACCATAGGCCGCTACTAAAGAAAGAAAGAAAACCATAATTAATTATTATTTATCTAAATCATGGCACAGCCAGACAAGTGAGAAATCACATCAAACATTATACAGGTAGAAGCCTGCCGACAAACCCCATTTCCTCTTCAGCAAAGAGATTCTTTATAATGGACGTCATTCCCTTTTTTCATCTTTCTTCCTTATTCGTCTCAACTCTTCTGCTTTCTTTCATACCAATATTATTAAACTATCACATCACATCCTGAATATCCAATACTCTTAACTAATGAATTTGAATTTTTTCATCTTCCTCCATTATCATGAAAGTAGAGAAGTTGTATATCTCTTACAAGTGAAAGGTCAAAAGTTTTAGACATGTATTAGGTGAGGCTCAACCAACATTTTGCTAAAAATATTTAAGAAAAACTCTACAACGTCCAACAATTCCTCTTCCACACACTCACCAAAATTTATTTTCATAATCTAAATATCCTAGATGGAGTTTTTATAGAAACGGGTCTTAATTCTTTTAATGTATGATAGATATCATCAAATTAGAGAATTAAAATTCATTTAAAACAAAATGATGTCATGCTCCACAACACCTAACTTTTGACATATTTGTACCAAATCTAACATACGTTCACTCTAACAGTAAGGTTGAATGCTATAGCGAGGATATTAAAATTAATGGTGAAATATATATTTGGACACAGTTATAACTGTTGAAATAATACAATCACGCATTTAAAAAATATAAGGTTATGAAGTGTTTATGCTACTATAAATAGGGGTAGTTTTTCCACCTTTAAATATCTCAAAATTTACTATTTTCTTCATAAGGCAATTTTTCTCTCTTCTTAGTTGTAATTTTTCACTTGTATCTTTTGCAATGAAATATATTTGGTAGTGTCCGAGGACGTTGGCGTAATTTACTGAATCTCATTAAATTTCTGGTGTTCTTTATTGTTTATTTGTCTTTCAATATTTTGTTGGGTATAATTGTAGCGATATATTGTGATATTAAATTACATTGTAAGGTGATCCTATCTGGGCGGTTGAGTTTTAAGTTTGATAGTTTGTGACCCCTCTAATCATTTCTTTGAATTAAACCTAGTGTGATTTTCTAGTACAATAATTTACTCTCTTTTACCCTATTTGTACAACAATAACAATGAAATAAGAATAAAAAGTGACCTTAAGAACATCAAATTATGTAGGCAAAATAAATACTTAAAATTATATTTCATATAAAATAATAAATATGTTAAATTTTATTTATGCTAAATAATAAATTTATTAAAAAAGATTTGAATATTTATTAATTAAATTTGAATTTATTTATTTTATTATTCATATATCTATTTATTTATAATTAATTCCTATAAATTTTGTAATAATAAAATTTAAATATTTATTAAATTATTTTAAAACTCCAAATTATATATTTATTTAATAACGATAATAAACAAAAACATTAGTTTATACTGAAAAAAAAAAGGAAAGAATTCATACCCAAAAGGATAGACGAAACTTAGGCTTAATTGAAACATGCAAATTCAAAGGTCGGGACATAAAAGTAAACTGAGCACCACCATTGCTCAACTGCAGCATTGCCTTCCCATGTAATGTAATTGGGTGCAATGTGGTGAGAGCAATCTCACCATCATTTTATCATTGTTTTCCAAACAGTACCCAATGTATTAATTATATTCCATCTCATCTTGACTTTAGTGTAATCCAAAAGAAATTTTAGTTTTAAATTCCACTATGTTTTGATTTTCTTTTTAATATTTACTATGAGTTTCTATTATTTTTTATTCTTATAATATTATTTATTATTTTGAAAAAAAATAATGTTCAATTGATTTTCAACTAAATTGATATGGAGGTAAATAATTAACTGTCATTTCTATGGTCAGGGTTTAAGTCAAATAAAAATGATGTGTTTTTGTGTTGATTAAGTTTAAATGAAGCAATGCGTATGGATGGTACAACTATCCATAACGACTTGTAGCCAATTCCATAATCCTTGATAGTTTCCAATTTTAAACAAGGGGCCAGGGGAGAAAAATTAAGCCAATATTCAATGAAGAACTTCTTTGTTTCTTTCCTATATTCTCAATCTTCTCTTTCCTTCCTTCTTCCTCTTTTCTATTACTTCTTCTCTATGTTAAGTTCTTCTGTGCCAAGGTATCAGAGCTATTTGATCCTCTATGACTGACGAGGGTGTTACAACTCGGTTGCAGAAAGAGATAGGCCATCTTTAGCAAGAGGTCGCTCAGCTCCAAAAGGAGCTTTCTTAATAGGACACCAAGTTTGATACTCATTTAAAAGACCTCAGAGATGATTTTCTAGGTGAAATCAAGTCTGAGTTGCAGACTTTGTTTGAGCAATACCTGGGTCACCTACCTTCTGTTAGTGCTACTAGTTCTTCTCAAGACAAAAGGAAGGGCATTTTAGATGACTCTCTATCTAGATTTGCCCCAAAAAAGGCCCTAAACATTCCACATTTATTGGATCCCAGAAGCGTGGGAACTCCATATCAATTGCACCACTTAAAAGGACCCATGTGTACTTATAAGTTGGATTGC
This sequence comes from Gossypium hirsutum, assembly GCF_007990345.1. Lineage (NCBI taxonomy): Eukaryota > Viridiplantae > Streptophyta > Magnoliopsida > Malvales > Malvaceae > Gossypium > Gossypium hirsutum. Next base: position 40,998,711 of record NC_053431.1, on the reverse strand, counting down.
CCGAGATTTGATGGCACTGACTTTAGGGGTTGGTGGTCAAAGCTGGAGTAGTATTGTAATAGCCTGGCCGATGCAAATCATATTGATATGCTATTGGTGTATAATTAAATAAGCCAAGGGTAGTAAAAGGGTTAGACTAGCGAATTATCCGTTAAAATGTTTGGTTGGAATTTGCTATTTGGTGAACTCTAAGGTTTGGTGGACTCTATTGTTTGACGATCCACCAACCCCAGATGTTCTAAGGAAACTTATTAGCGATAGAATTGTTTGACTTGGAAACAGTAGCTCGGTGAGTATCGTTAGAATTTAGTTGAGACTTAGTTGGAATTGAACTAGAGTACTGTAGATGACAGGTTGATATGTTTAGGTAGTTGAATGACCTGTTTAGTTGGCTGCTTTAAGTGTACAATGTAACACCCCTATCCTGTATCCATCACCGGACTAGGGTTAAGAGGCATTATCGAACAATCAGAATATTTCGAATACATTTCACATTCAATAAGTCTAACATCATCATGTCATAATCAAACATCAACCTTCAGTCCCTATTTTGGGTCATCAAGACCTTAATCATACAATTGAAAAAGGTTGGGACTAAACCAAGCACATACAAATTTTGCTAAAACTTAAACATTTTTTCTAAGCTTTAAAGGTCACATGCTCGTGTGAACAAGCCGTGTGTCTCACACGGCATTAGACACGTCCGTGTGTCTAACAGTTGCAAAACAGAGCATACATATTGACTTAACCACATGGCCACAAGACACATCCGTGTGCCTTGGCCGTGGTCGAAACTGACTTGGGTCACACGGCCAACCACATGCCCATGTGTCTAACCCGTGTACCCTTTGAAATGGCCACACACCCCCATGTGCCAAGGCTGTGTGCCTCACACGGCCACCAGTCACGCTCGTGTGTCTAAGCCATGCTCAAGACTAACTTGAATAGCTAAATTACAACAGACACACTGTAACACCCCGAACCCGAAACCGACACCGGAGTCGAACACGAGGTGTTAACTGGCTTTAACCCCTTACAAAATTTATTTTCCAGACACTGCCCAATCTGTGTACTAGTCGTTTTAAAAATCATATATTGAGTTTCGTAACTCGAAAATCAGTTTCGTATTTTTCCCCGAAACTAGACTCATGTGCCCATCTATGTATTTTTTTCTAGAATTTTTGGTCGGGCCAATTAGTACAGTTTATTAGTCAAAGTCTCCCATGTTGCAGGGGTCGACTACACTGACCTTTGCCCATTACGACTTGGATATCTCCCTGCACGGGGCTTCAATACTGATGCCGTTTGTTTCTATAAAAACTAGACTCAGAGAGAAATCTATACATATATGGTACGACCCCTAATTATCTCTGGTTAATTTATAATGAATTTCCAAAGTCGGAGCAGGGAATCCAGAAACCGTTCTGGCCCTGTCCCACAAAAATCTGATTATCTCTTAATATACTGCCCATATAATCTTTTCGTTACTTCCTCATGAAAGCAGACTCATCGAGCTTCGATTACATAATTTATTCATCAATTAATTCCACTCCTACTATTTTTAGTGATTTTTCAATCTCATGACACTGCTGCTGCCAGCATCTGTTACGAAAGTAACTAGGTCCATTTCATGCCTACCCTTGATCCAACTCAATCGAACATTCGTGCCATTTTCGCATGGCTTAAAGTTTACATGCCAAAATTCAAACACAACGTAATAGCTTATACATGCCAAAATGTTCTTCTAAGCCAACTAAGAAGAAAATACCAAAACTTGCTATCCGGTGTGATGACTTCGATGACGGCCCGATCACGCAAAAAGAGATGTGTCCAAGAAACCTAGAATAGGTGACAAGGAAACACCGAGTGAGTTTATAACTCAGTAAGTCATAAGCTATGCACTACCATCCATCAATAACATTATCACAAGAGAAAACAAAATGGAATGAGACAATTTACTCCATCCATACCGAACCATACCATAGTTCCTCCAACCTATCGATTCAATTTCATACCAATTTATGCATTCACAATCCACATACTCATCAATAGGATATTCGAGGCATTTTCATAAATCATTTTATTTTCGTTACAAACATACAACTAAACGGCCTTTCACCCATTCTATGATAATTTTTATGTACGTGACTTCAAGTATATTTGTCACATAGGTTCAACTTACCGAGCTCAACACCAAGTATAAGCATAGCACATATTAGCCATGTACTCAAGACACTTACCCGATCCGCTGTCCGCGATCGACTCAATAGTGTCGCACACATAGTGTCCATAATGATTCACGAATGTATATTGAGCCCGCACACTCAGTGCTATATAATCAACTCGCACACTTAGTGCTACGTAATCAAATCGCACACTTAGTGCTACATAGTCAACCTCGCACACTTAGTGCCGCATGGTCAATTCGCACACTTAGTGCATCATATTCATTTCGCACACTTAGTGCAACATAGTCGAATCGCACACTTAGTGCTGTACAATTTAATCCCGCGCACTTAGCGCCATTCTCATGGTCATAAATGGTTATCCCGCACGTTTAGTGCCGAGATCAACAACTCAATACATCTTACCTCTTTTCTTTCATTCAACAATTTCATCATCACATACGTACACGCATATATATATATTTATTCATTCCATTCAGCATCAATCCATAACGTTATGACCATTGAAATAATACCAACTACATGCTTAATGACTTACCTCGTGTTGGGTAAGACGGTTCCAACTCGGCTACTCGATAACCTTTTCTTTGCCTTTGCTCGATTCACCTCCTTTAACTCCTTGAGCTAAATCAATAATTTAACTAGTTTAACCACCTTGCTAAATATTTACAATCCAATTTCACATGTATATGTATGTTAGTATATTCGGCCAATAGCCTCATGCAACTACCAAAGCCGAATCAACTAAATATACTTATGAATATATATATATCATCATCGAAATCACCTAAGCTTAGACATCAATTTTTAATTCCAAGCAAGTTGTCGAATGCAACCTTACTAAATTTTCATGGATTCAATATACCATTACCATGGAATCAACAACCAAAAATTCATAGACAATTTAGGAAAATCACATTACAAATCTCAAATTCAAGCAAAGACCATGGCCGAAATGCATGTATACATGTACAATGTCAACTATAACATCATTTAAACACCTAATTTCATCTCATGAACACTTAATCGAGTTTTCCTAATCTAGCATATTTTCACATCTATTTGTAACATCATGTAAGTCCACATATAACTACATTTCTTAAGTCCCACATCTTAATGCCCATTACAGCCACTCCCCTAGTCTAAATCTAGCAATCGGCAACACCACCTTTCCACTATGTTAGCCGAATACTCATTCTCTTCCTAGTCCTAAGTTCGGCACCTCCAACAAAATAGCTTAACAATTTTCAACTTTCATGCTAACATAACAAGCAACTTAACACAACCATATAACTAGCATGCTAATAGCATCAAGGTATCAACTAGCTTTTATTTTTAAACTCCTTAGCCGAATCCTAACTCTCCAACAACCCCAAATCCAACCATGGAATAGATAGAATCTAGACTCATCACCCCAAAGGTAGGGTAAGCTTCCAAAAATATCATTGAACATACCTTGGTCTAAAGGACCACCTTGGCCGAATCTTGCTTCCTCTTCTTCCTCTAGTTAGAACAATTGCAAAAGAAAGAAAATATGAACACTCCTTCTTCCCTCCTTATTAAGCATTCAAACTCCCTCATTTTTCATGCCACAACATCAAACACTCTCCCTAGGCACAAGCAATGGCCGAATTCCTTCCAAGTTCTTTTCTCCCCTTCTTTTTCTTGGTTTTTCGGCTAGGAGATGGCAAGTATGACACCCATTTTTTTTTGTTCCCTTTTCTATTATTATCCCCATCATTTGTTCACCAAAGAAACATATTAAATTAGAATGAGTGGAGCATTATCACTCCTTGGCCGGCCACCATGAATTTTATGGGCAAATTGACATGCAAAGCCATGCTTCCTCAACCTATTATTAATTAATCCTTATAATTCATCTATCATCTTTCCTAACTTCGTCAACTAGGTCCTTTTTGAATGAATTCACAATCCTAATGCTAATATTAAGCATTTAATTTCTCATATATTCACTGTCACACAACAATTTATGCAATTAAAACACGAAAATAAATTTTTGGCTCGGTAATGTGGTCTCGAAACCACATTCCGACCAGGGTCTAATTTGGGTTGTCACAACTCTCCCCCACATAAGAAATTTTCGTCCCCGAAAATCTTACCGGTAAATAGGTTTGGGTATCGTTCTTTCATCGAGCTCTCGGTTTCCCAGGTTGCTTCCTCGATCCCGTGTTTAAGCCACAACACCTTAACCAACGGAACCCTTTTATTTCGCAACTCTTTCACTTCACGAGTTAGGATACGAATCGGTTCTTCTTCATAGCTCATATCAGCCTGAATTTCAACCTCCGACGGACTAATTATGTGCGAAGGATCAGATCTATAGCGCCGAAGCATCGAAACATGAAAGACGTCGTGAATCTTTTCAAGTTCAGGAGGCAAAATCAATCTATATGCAACCGGCCCCACTCGTTCGGAAATTTCGTACGGCCCAATGAATCTCGGGCTCAACTTGCCTTTACGGCCAAATCTGAGTACCTTTTTCCAAGGCAAAACTTTGAGGAACACTTTATCTCCCACCTGATATTCAATGTCCTTCCGTTTCAGATCCGCATACGATTTTTGACGATCTGTGGCTACCTTCAGACTTTCACGGTTTACATTTACTTTCTGTTCGGCATCTTTAATCAAATCAACTCCGAAAATTTTACTTTCACCGAGCTCGGTCCAAAACAATGGCGTTCGGCATTTACGACCGTACAAAGCCTCGTAAGGTGCCATCTTAATACTTGATTGAAAACTATTGTTGTAAGCGAATTCAATCAAAGGTACATACCGTTCCCATGAACCACTAAACTCAAGGATGCAGCATCTCAGCATATCCTCGAGTATCTGAATTATCCGCTCGGATTGACCATCGGTTTGGGGATGAAAAGCGGTGCTAAAATGCAGCTTGGTACCCAAAGCTTCTTGCAATTTCTTCCAAAATCGCGAGGTGAATCTCGGATCTCTATCCGACACGATAGAAATAGGTACTCCATGTAATCTCACAATCTGAGTAACATACAATTCGGCTAGTTTACCCAATGAAAAATCCGTACGCACGGGGATAAAGTGAGCCGACTTAGTCAGCCTATCAACAACAACCCAAATCGCATCCTTCTTACTTGAGGACAATGGCAGTCCGGACACAAAGTCCATTGTGACTCGGTCCCATTTCCACTCGGGTATCATGATCGGCTGAAGTAATCCTGAAGGCACTTGATGTTCCGCTTTCACCTGTTGACATATTAAACATCTCGAAACAAAGTCGGAGATGTCTCGCTTCATACCATGCCACCAAAACCGACGTTTCAAGTCGTTGTACATTTTCGTGCTCCCCGGGTGAATTGACATTCGGCTACAATGGGCTTCGTTCAGAATCATCGGAATGAGTTCCGAATTCCTTGGAACACACAAACGACTTCTAAACCTCAAACAACCATCATCATCAATCTGAAACTCCGATTCCTTGTTCGGAACACACTCAGCTCGTTTTGCAACCAATTCATCATCGACTTCCTGAGCTTCAAGAATTTGATGAGTCAATAATGGTTTGGCTTTTAATTTAGCTACTAACACATTGTCAGATAGAACAGACAAGTGTACATTCATCGCTCGCAAAGCAAACAGTGATTTCCGGCTTAAGGCGTCCGCAACCACATTAGCCTTTCCCGGGTGGTAATCAATGACAAGCTCGTAATCTTTCAACAACTCAAGCCAACGTCTTTGTCGCAGATTCAAGTCTCGTTGAGTCATCAAATATTTGAGACTTTTGTGATCCGAAAACACATGGCACTTCTCACCAAACAAATAATGTCGCCATATTTTCAATGCAAACACAATGGCGGCTAGTTCGAGATCATGGGTCGGATAATTTCTCTCGTGTGGCTTTAATTGTCTTGACGCATAGGCCACAACTCGACCTTCTTGCATCAATACGCAACCCAACCCAAGTAGGGATGCGTCACTATAAATGACAAACTCTTTACCCGATTCGGGTTGCACCAAAATTGGAGCTTCAGTCAAATGAGTTTTCAGTTGATCGAAGCTTTTCTGACATTTCTCCGTCCATTCGAACTTAACATCCTTTTGAAGTAGCTTCGTCATTGGTGTGGCTATCATCGAGAAACCTTTGACAAATCGTCGGTAATAACCGGCGAGCCCTAGAAAGCTCCGAACTTCGGTAACATTTCTTGGAGGCTTCCAGTTAAGTATGGCTGAAATTTTGCTCGGGTCAACTCGAATACCCGATGCGGATACCACATGACCCAAGAAGCTAACCTCTCTTAACCAGAACTCACACTTACTGAACTTAGCATATAACTGCTTATCCCACAAAATTTGCAACACTTGCCTCAGATGCTCAGCATGTTCGGTCTCATCTCTTGAATAGACCAAGATGTCATCAATAAACACCACTACGAACCGATCCAAATACGGCCTGAAGATCCGATTCATCAAATCCATAAACACCGCAGGGGCATTAGTGAGCCCGAACGGCATCACTAAGAACTCGTAGTGACCGTACCTCGTTCTGAAAGCAGTTTTGGGTACGTCCGAATCTCGAATCCGCAACTGATAATAACCCGATCTCAAATCTATCTTTGAAAACACCGATGCTCCCTTTAATTGATCGAACAGATCATCAATACGCGGTAACGGATACTTATTCTTTATCGTCACTTTATTCAGTTGACGATAGTCAATGCACAACCTCATGGTTCCGTCCTTCTTTTTCACGAACAATACTGGTGCACCCCAAGGTGAGAAACTCGGTCGAGCGAAACCTCTATCCGTCAATTCTTGCAACTGAGCTTTCAACTCTTTTAACTCGGTTAGTGCCATACGATACGGAGCGATCGAAATAGGCGTAGTTCCAGGTACAAGCTCAATACCAAACTCTACCTCCCGAACAGGTGGCAAACCCGGTAACTCTTCAGGAAAAACATCCGGGTATTCACAGACCACCGGCACCGATTCGGGTTTCTTTTCTAACTCCTTGTCATCAAGTACATACGCGAGGTATGCTTCGCACCCTTTCCTTACATATTTCTGGGCCAACATTACTGATATTACAGCTGGCAACCCCCTTAAGTCCGCAGACTCAACTCGGATTATTTCGTTATTTGCGCACCTCAAATCGATAGTCTTGCTTTTGCAATTCACAACCGCATCATGCGCGGTTAACCAATCCAAACCAAGAATAACATCAAACTCATCGAACGGCAAAAGCATCAAATCGGCCGGAAAACAGGATTCTCGGATTATTAGAGGGCATCTCTTACACACTTTATCAACAAGTACGCATTGGCCCAAAGGGTTTGATACTCGAATTACGAGCTCAGTAGACTCAACAGGTAGAGTCTTACTGGTTGCTAAGGTTTCGCATACATATGAATGAGTAGAACCAGGGTCAATCAATGCAATCACATTAGTATCAAAGAGAGTGAAGGTACCAGTGATGACGTCGGGGGAGGATGCCTCCTCTCGTGCGCGAATGGCATATGCTCTAGCAGGAGCACGGTTCTATGCGCGATCGGCCGTATCAGAAGCCCCCCTCTGACTACCACCCCTGCCTCCAAAAATTCTCGGTGGTCTACCTCTAGATGTCACTCCACTAGGTCTTGCACCTTGAATCTTATTCTTCTCATCCAGCTCCGTGCAATCTCTAATGAAGTGGTCCTTCGAACCGCATCCGTAACAGGCCCTGCTAGTAGACTTGCCCCAACATTCACCTAGGTGTCGTCTTCCACATTGGGGACATTCAGGTTTCTCGTGACGATTATTGCCCACACTAGCTACCGAAGTAGCTCGGGAGCCCATCGATGGTCTTGCCCTGATGGAAATTCCCGCAGTCGCCCTCGACTTATTAATGTCCTCCCTGAACTTCTTTACAGCTGAGAACGGAGCTTTACCCGTCGATCTTTTACGATAATCTCTAGCTTCAAATTCAGCCTTCCTCTTCTCCTTTCCAAGTTCTTCCGCCTTGCAGGCTCGTTCGACTAGTGTTACGAATTCTTTTATTTCCAAAATACCCATTAGTAGCTTTAAATCTTCATTCAATCCTTCCTCGAATCTTTTGCACATAGCAACCTCATCAGCTACACACTCCCGGGCATACCTACTGAGTCTTACGAATTCATGTTCGTATTCAGATACAGTCATACGGCCTTGCTTGAGTTCCAAGAACTCCTTACGCTTCTGATCAATGAACCGTTGGCTAATAAATTTCTTTCGGAATTTCGTTTGAAAGAAGTCCCAAGTTACTCGCTCGTTCGGGACTATGGAAATCAAGGTCCTCCACCAATAGTAGGCTGAGTCTCACAACAAAGATACGGCACATTTTAGACATTCATCGGGTGTGCATGACAATTCATCGAACACCCGAATGGTGTTATCAAGCCAGAACTCGGCCCTTTCGGCATCATCAGTTACTATGGCCTTGAACTCCTCGGCCCCACGCTTCCTAATCAAGTCTACAGGTGGCTTACTCAGCCTCACAGGATCAGCGACTGATGGCATTACAGGCTCTTGGGGTGGATTATTCAAATTTGGGAATTGTTGGACAGCCGGGTTGGTTCGGGCATATTGCGCGACCCACTCATTCATCATGGTAAAGAAGGCTTGTTTAGCCCCCTCACCTTGATTATTCGCAGATGACTGAGGTTCAACAGGCGGCGTCCCTTGTGCAGGAGCAGCCGCTACGCTCTCAACGTCATCCGCTAGGGTTCTTTCTACACCGGGATCCATTTACTAATCAAAACAAAAACATTTCAACCGTCAGAAGTCATCACCCTTTTAAACATTAACATTAAGGCATGTATAGCTAGACTCATACGTGCTATGGTAGTCCTAGAACCGACTAAACCATAGCTCTGATACCAATAAAATGTAACACCCCGAACCCGAAACCGACACCGGAGTCGAACACGAGGTGTTAACTGGCTTTAACCCCTTACAAAATTTATTTTCCAGACACTGCCCAATCTGTGTACTAGTCGTTTTAAAAATCATATCTTGAGTTTCGTAACTCGAAAATCAGTTTCGTAATTTTTCCCCGAAACTAGACTCATGTGCCCATCTATGTATTTTTTTCTAGAATTTTTGGTCGGGCCAATTAGTACAGTTTATTAGTCAAAGTCTCCCATGTTGCAGGGGTCGACTACACTGACCTTTGCCCATTACGACTTGGATATCTCCCTGCACGGGGCTTCAATACTGATGCCGTTTGTTTCTGTAAAAACTAGACTCAGAGAGAAATCTATACATATATGGTACAACCCCTAATTATCTCTGGTTAATTTATAATGAATTTCCAAAGTCGGAGCAGGGAATCCAGAAACCGTTCTGGCCCTATCCCACAAAAATCTGACTATCTCTTAATATACTGCCCATATGATCTTTTCGTTACTTCCTCATGAAAGCAGACTCATCGAGCTTCGATTACATAATTTATTCATCAATTAATTCCACTCCTACTATTTTTAGTGATTTTTCAATCTCATGACACTGCTGCTGCCAGCATCTGTTACGAAAGTAACTAGGTCCATTTCATGCCTACCCTTGATCCAACTCAATCGAACATTCGTGCCATTTTCGCATGGCTTAAAGTTTACATGCCAAAATTCAAACACAACGTAATAGCTTATACATGCCAAAATGTTCTTCTAAGCCAACTAAGAAGAAAATACCAAAACTTGCTATCCGGTGTGATGACTTCGATGACGGCCCGATCACGCAAAAAGAGATGTGTCCAAGAAACCTAGAATAGGTGACAAGGAAACACCGAGTGAGTTTATAACTCAGTAAGTCATAAGCTATGCACTACCATCCATCAATAACATTATCACAAGAGAAAACAAAATGGAATGAGACAATTTACTCCATCCATACCGAACCATACCATAGTTCCTCCAACCTATCGATTCAATTTCATACCAATTTATGCATTCACAATCCACATACTCATCAATAGGATATTCGAGGCATTTTCATAAATCATTTTATTTTCGTTACAAACATACAACTAAACGGCCTTTCACCCATTCTATGATAATTTTTATGTACGTGACTTCAAGTATATTTGTCACATAGGTTCAACTTACCGAGCTCAACACCAAGTATAAGCATAGCACATATTAGCCATGTACTCAAGACACTTACCCGATCCGCTGTCCGCGATCGACTCAATAGTGTCGCACACATAGTGTCCATAATGATTCACGAATGTATATTGAGCCCGCACACTCAGTGCTATATAATCAACTCGCACACTTAGTGCTACGTAATCAAATCGCACACTTAGTGCTACATAGTCAACCTCGCACACTTAGTGCCGCATGGTCAATTCGCACACTTAGTGCATCATATTCATTTCGCACACTTAGTGCAACATAGTCGAATCGCACACTTAGTGCTGTACAATTTAATCCCGCGCACTTAGCGCCATTCTCATGGTCATAAATGGTTATCCCGCACGTTTAGTGCCGAGATCAACAACTCAATACATCTTACCTCTTTTCTTTCATTCAACAATTTCATCATCACATACGTACACGCATATATATATATTTATTCATTCCATTCAGCATCAATCCATAACGTTATGACCATTGAAATAATACCAACTACATGCTTAATGACTTACCTCGTGTTGGGTAAGACGGTTCCAACTCGGCTACTCGATAACCTTTTCTTTGCCTTTGCTCGATTCACCTCCTTTAACTCCTTGAGCTAAATCAATAATTTAACTAGTTTAACCACCTTGCTAAATATTTACAATCCAATTTCACATGTATATGTATGTTAGTATATTCGGCCAATAGCCTCATGCAACTACCAAAGCCGAATCAACTAAATATACTTATGAATATATATATATATCATCATCGAAATCACCTAAGCTTAGACATCAATTTTTAATTCCAAGCAAGTTGCCGAATGCAACCTTACTAAATTTTCATGGATTCAATATACCATTACCATGGAATCAACAACCAAAAATTCATAGACAATTTAGGAAAATCACATTACAAATCTCAAATTCAAGCAAAGACCATGGCCGAAATGCATGTATACATGTACAATGTCAACTATAACATCATTTAAACACCTAATTTCATCTCATGAACACTTAATCGAGTTTTCCTAATCTAGCATATTTTCACATCTATTTGTAACATCATGTAAGTCCACATATAACTACATTTCTTAAGTCCCACATCTTAATGCCCATTACAGCCACTCCCCTAGTCTAAATCTAGCAATCGGCAACACCACCTTTCCACTATGTTAGCCGAATACTCATTCTCTTCCTAGTCCTAAGTTCGGCACCTCCAACAAAATAGCTTAACAATTTTCAACTTTCATGCTAACATAACAAGCAACTTAACACAACCATATAACTAGCATGCTAATAGCATCAAGGTATCAACTAGCTTTTATTTTTAAACTCCTTAGCCGAATCCTAACTCTCCAACAACCCCAAATCCAACCATGGAATAGATAGAATCTAGACTCATCACCCCAAAGGTAGGGTAAGCTTCCAAAAATATCATTGAACATACCTTGGTCTAAAGGACCACCTTGGCCGAATCTTGCTTCCTCTTCTTCCTCTAGTTAGAACAATTGCAAAAGAAAGAAAATATGAACACTCCTTCTTCCCTCCTTATTAAGCATTCAAACTCCCTCATTTTTCATGCCACAACATCAAACACTCTCCCTAGGCACAAGCAATGGCCGAATTCCTTCCAAGTTCTTTTCTCCCCTTCTTTTTCTTGGTTTTTCGGCTAGGAGATGGCAAGTATGACACCCATTTTTTTTTGTTCCCTTTTCTATTATTATCCCCATCATTTGTTCACCAAAGAAACATATTAAATTAGAATGAGTGGAGCATTATCACTCCTTGGCCGGCCACCATGAATTTTATGGGCAAATTGACATGCAAAGCCATGCTTCCTCAACCTATTATTAATTAATCCTTATAATTCATCTATCATCTTTCCTAACTTCGTCAACTAGGTCCTTTTTGAATGAATTCACAATCCTAATGCTAATATTAAGCATTTAATTTCTCATATATTCACTGTCACACAACAATTTATGCAATTAAAACACGAAAATAAATTTTTGGCTCGGTAATGTGGCCTCGAAACCACATTCCGACCAGGGTCTAATTTGGGTTGTCACACACACGGTCGAGACACATGCTCGTGTGCTCAACCGTGTGGGGTGAAATTAGGCTTGGTTTAAGCTACATTTCCCACCTATCTCAAACACTCAAAACCCACAACATTTTAGCATTATTTGCATACATTCATAGGCAACCAATTCAACCATTTTATATATATCATACCATTCAAATACGATCCAAATCACTACTCAATTTCACAACCAAAACATACCAAATCAATTTACAAATTCATCACAACTTACATAAGTTTCAAATACATAAAGTCATCATTTATTCACATACTTCATACCACAAAACTTACCAATTCAACATTCCAAAATCAAACCATCACATGAACATTATATATATCATATGACCCACCTATCAAACACACCATTTTAGCCAACTTAAGAGGCCATACATACCAATATTTACAAGCCAAGTCTGATGGCTAATCCCAACACAAAACATACCAAAATGACACTAGCCTATACATGCCATATACCATATATGAAACTATCAAAATGGTACCAAAATAGATGTCCGATAGTGTGATTGATGTCGCTGATGATCCTTAGATCCGAGCTAGCTTTGTAACACTGTAAAACAGAGAACATTTCACATAGTAAGCTTCAAAGCTTAGTAAGTTTGTACCATAAATAAACAACAGTTTATAATATACAAAACATCAACTAATAAACACTTAGTAATTCACAATTCATCCATCAATTCTATTCTATCTCATATAACATGTTCATGCGAATTCATCAAGCTTCATACACATATATCATCTACCACATAGGTATCGAATATACTTGAACTTTCCCATATAATTTCATTTCATTCTCACCTCTCGTTCAAATACATTAGTTCATTCAGAAATCTTTCCATGCTTTAAGAATTCGCACACTTAGTGCATAGTTATTTGCTGAAACTATAACAATCTCGCACACTTAGTGCCATTTTAGTAAACCAAAGCTATCTCGGTATCGTACACTTAGTGCCTCATATAGACGAAGCTATTCCAACACACACACTTAGTGTCATTTGTAGCCAAAGCTATTTCGAATCGCACACTTAGTGCCGAACATAGTCGATTACCATCATGCTCAAATCGTAATCAAATATTTATACAATTTAAGCATTATCAAAGAATTAAACAAAACTATAACATCATTTATCACGTACGAACTTACCTCGTACTCGAAATTGACAATTTGGATCATTTACTCGATAATCTTCGATTTTCCTCGATCTAAATCTGAATTCCTATTTTCTTGATCTATATGTATTCAAAATTAACCCTTTTATTCAAAAAATCATTCAATTCAATCCATATAAACATATTTAGGGCATTTTACAAATTAGCCCTCACATTTTTACATTTTATCACTTTAGTCCCTAATTCATAAAATCACAAAATACTCAAAATTTCCTTTTACACATATTAGGCCGAATATTCAATTAGCTCATACAAGCCCAGATATTTCATTTTTTTCACATTTTAGTCCCTCATAAATCTCATTTTCACAAATTAGTCCGTAATAAACAAATTCATCAAAAATCACAATACAAAACATGTTTATCTATCACTAAGCTTTCATATTTCACCATTTTGCATCACAAAACTCATGAATTCATCAATGGCATCTCATCAAACTATCGAAACTTTCATAAATTTAAGCATGGGCTAGCTACAGCACTTAACAACGATTACAAAAACGTAGAAATCAGAAAAAAACGAGCTCAAAACATACCTTAATTGAGCTAAATGAGTGCCGAAATATCAAACCCTATTTTTAGCTTCTTTTTTGCTTCATTTGGCCATTAATGGATGATAATAAAACCATTTTTTTATTTTTTTTACTTAATATAACATTAATCATCAATTACCAATTTAACATTTAATAAACCATATAAAAATCACATATTATAAGGCCATTAATGTCCACTAACATTACCAATGGTCTAATTACAACTTGAGGACCTCCTATTTACAAACCATAACACTTAATCACTTTTAACATATGGCTAGCCACTTTTACATTTTACGCGATTAAGTCTTTTTTCACAAATCAGACATGCGAACGATAAAATTAAATCACGAAATTTTCACAGATATCAATTCACATAATATAAACATAGAAAATAATATTTAAAATAATTTTTTGACCTCGGATTTGTGTTCCCGAAACCACTGTTCTGACTAGGGTCTAAATCCGGATGTTACAACTCTCCCTCCTTAGGGATTTTCGTCCCTGAAGATTTTACCAGTGAATAGGTTTGGATATTGCTTTCTCACAGCATCCTAGGGTTCCCACGTAGCTTTTTCAACCCTATGTCGATGCTACAATACTTTCACTAACACTATTCTTTTATTTCTCAGCTCTTTCATCTGACGAGCTAAAATTTATATCGGTTCTTCTTCATAAGACATGTCAGGCTCAGTTGGGGAAATAACATGCAAAAAATCTTATCTGTATCTTTGTAGCATCGATACATGGAATACATTGTAAATCTTTTCCAAATCTGGTGGCAACAACAATTTATAAGAAGCTCGCCCAATACACCCGATAATCTCATACGGCCCGATGAACATCGGACTCAATTTGCCTTTTTTGCCGAATCGGAGTACTTTCTTCCATAGAGAGACTTTCAAAAATACATTGTCACTGATTTTAAACTCAATATCTTTTCTTTTTAAATTTGCATACAATTTTTGACGATTCGCACCTGCTTTCAAGCTATCTCGCATTACTTTCACTTTTTCTTCTATTTCTCTGACCAAATCAACCTCGTGGATTTTATTCTCACTAAGCTCTATCCAGTACAATGGTGTTCGACATTTTCGACCGTATAAAGCTTCTTAAGGAGTCATTTTGATACTCGATTGAATGCTATTATTATATGAAAATTCAATCAATGGCAAGTATCATTCCCACGTACCTTCAAACTCAAGAATACAACATCTCAACATATCCTCAAGTATCTGAATAATTTGTTCGGATTGACCATCCGTCTTTGGGTGAAAAGCAGTGCTAAAGTGTAGTTTCGTACCTAATGCATCTTGCAGTTTCCTCCAAAAGTGCAATGTGAACCTCGGATCTCTATTTGAAACAATAGAAATAGGTACTCTATGCAATCTCACAATCTGAGAAATGTACAACTCAGCAAGCTTATTAAGCGAACAATCTGTTCGAACAGGGATGAAATGAGCCGATTTAGTCAATCTATCAACCACAACCCAAATTGCATCATTCTTACTCGATGATAGAGGTAAACTCGATATAAAATCTATCGTGATTCTGTCTCATTTCCACATTGGAATCATAATCAGTTGTAACAAACCAGATGACACATGATGTTCAGCTTTAACTTGTTGACATATCAAACATTTTGAAATAAAGTCTTAGATATCTCTTTTCATTCCATACCACCAGTAATGCTGCTTCAAATTATTATACATTTTCGTACTACCCAGATGTACAGATAAACGACTGTTGTGAGCTTTGTTCAAAATCATCTAAATCAACTCTGAATTTCTCGGAACACAAATCCGATCTCGAAATATCAAGCAATCATCATTATCAACTCAAAATTCAGAGTTAGAATCCAAATCACACTGAGCTCATTTTGCTATTATCTCATTATCAACCTTTTGAGTATCAATAATCTAGTGTAAAAAAATGGTCTCGCTTTCAATTCCGCTAAAATCAAACCATCATCAGAAAAAGCTAAATAAGTAGTCATCACATGCAATGCAAATAGTGATTTCTAACTCAAAGTATTAGCAACAACATTAGCCTTTTCCAGATGATAATCAATGACAAGCTCGTAGTCTTTTAGCAATTCTAGCCATCTTCTCTGTCATAGATTCAAATCTTTCTGAGTCATCAGATATTTTAAGCTTTTGTGATCGGAATATACTTGACATTTTTCACCAAACAGATAATGGAGCCAAATCTTCAAAGTAAACACAATAGCCCCCAATTCCAGATCATGTGTCGGATAGTTCTTTTCGTAAGGCTTCAACTGTCTCGAGGCATAAGCTATGACTTTCCCTTCTTGCATCAAAACACAACCTAATTCGTTCAACGAAGCATCACTAGAAATCACAAATTCTTTACCCAATTCTAGTTGTACTAACACTAGAGCTTCAGTCAATAAGGTTTTCAACTGATCAAAGCTTTTCTGACACTTTTCAAACCATTCAAATTTCACATCTTTTTGAAGAAACTTTGTCAACAGTGTCATAATCATAGAAAAGCCTTTTACGAACTGTCAATAATAACTAGCAAGTCCCAGAAAACTGCAGACTTTAGAAACATTTCTCAGAGGCTTCTAATCCAAAATAGCCGAAATATTGCTTGGATCAACTCAGATACTAGATGCTGATACAACATATCCCAGTAAACTGACTTCTCGTAACTAGAATTCACATTTCTTAAACTTCGCATACAATTGCTTATCTTGCAAAGTCTGTAACACTATTGTCAGATGTTCGACATGTTTAGTTTCATCATGTGAATAAATCAAAATGTCATCAATGAATAGGAAAAAAATCGATCTAAAATGATATGAAAATTCTGTTAATCAAATCCATAAAAACAGCAGGTGCATTCGTTAATCCAAAAGGCATAACTAAAAACTCATAGTGGCCATACCTTGTTCGAAAAGCAGTTTTTGGAATATCTGAATCTTTTACTTTCAACTGATAGGATCTCGATCTCAAATCTATCTTTGAAAACATGGTAACTCCTTTTAACTGATCAAAGAAATCATTAATCCAGGGCAGAGGATATTTGTTCTTGATAGTCACCATGTTCAACAGACGATAATCAATGCATATTCTTATTGTACCATCTTTCTTTTTCATAAACAGAATAGGAGCACCCCAAGGTGAAAAGCTCGGTCTAGCGAATCCTTTATCGATCAACTCTTGCAACTGAGACTTTAATTCTTTTAACTCAGTCGATGTTATTTTATATCAAGCTATCAAAATTGGAGTAGTCCCGGGCATTAATTCAATACCAAGTTCAACCTATCGGATCGGTGTAAACCCGGTATGTAACATCCCGAATTAGGGCTTAGTCATAATAGTGGTTTTGAGACCACAAATTCGAGATAGAAATAATCATTTTATGGATGTTACGAGGTCCATGATATATATGTAACACTCCTTACCTGTACACGAAACCGGGCAAAGTACGAGTGGAAACACAAAAATTTATATACTTTTTCATACCCAATTCTACTTAAATCCATGCAAATTCGGTTAAATTCTTGTCAAAAAAATAATTAAATATTATAAAATAATTAAATTATGTTAAAAATATAAACATTATGAATTTTAATTAATTTTGTAGTTAATTTTGATTAAATTTGGTTATTTTTGACAAAATTACACAATTGGAGAAAAAGGGCCTGGTGAACACTGCGAGAAGAACAAAACCTAGAGCAATTTGAAGTATCGAGGCCAATTAATTTCCAGCCCAAGATGGTCCAAAAATGTGTATTAATTCATAATTAAATTAATTTTAATTTATTTCCTATTTAATTTAGGTTAAATGAATTAATTTTAATTAATTATGAAGAAAGGGCCTGGTGAACCGCACTGGTTGAACCGAATGAAGTGAGCCGAACCAGCCACTAATTGGGCTGACCAGAACCGTCCATTGGCTGACCCAAATCAGAAAATTAGCTGATAAAATATGCCTGCAAAAAGGCCCTTGAAAAACCTCCAAATTATGTTCAAACCCTACCTTTATTTTAGGCTTTGTAGATTTGCCCCAGCCTATTTTTAGCAAGGTTGAAAGCTTCAACCTTGCCATGTGTGTGGCCGGCCATGGGAGGGCTCTCGTGGCTGCTGAATTTTCTATTTTTAGCAGCCCTCTTCAGCTATAAAAGTCACCCTATGCTTCCCATTTCAAAGCATCCCTCAACATCCCTCATTCCACAACATTCTCTCATCCTCTCTTCACTTCTTTCAAAGATTCCTCTCCATTTTTCCATCCCATTTTCCATTCCTCTTGTGCCGATTTCCTCTCTTGAGAAAGAGGTGTTCTTCAGCTATCTTGGGCAGCAATCAAGGATTCATAGAAGCCTAGCTCGGCGAAGACAACAGAGACTAAGAACGGAGCAACAGTCAAGCCACAGAGAAACACTGGATTTGCTTTCTGTTCCCTTTCTTTTTAATTTCTGTCGTTTTTATGATGAACATATCTATGAAAATATTGTTATTGAAATGGTTATTTTAATCAATTTAGCTTGAATTTAATTCGTGTTAGGTTGATTATATTTTGCCTACTTGAATTATTAAAATAGTGTTTATGCTGTTATAGGCCTCAGTGAAATGCTTGATTAAGTAAAATCATGTTTAGGTTATCTAGCATTATAATTATTTAGATAACTAAAGAATTAATTGTTTAAAGGGATTGAAATTGCAATTAATGGACTCAGTACTTAATCAGTGCATGTTTAATTCTTCTAAGGTAACTGAAAATTAAATTAGCATTGTATTTGGCGATACATATGCCTTGCATAACTTGCAAGATTGTTGTGATTAAATTGTTTCAAGGCATGGCTACTTTGTTACTTTACATAATCTTTTACATGTTTATTAAGTTGAATTAATCGGTTGAATCGACATAGGAATATTCGAGAGATAATTTAATTCAATAAGTATGTATGTGCGATAACATGTTTACTTTATTAAATCTGTTTAGTCGGTTGAATTGGCATAGCAAATTACTGGGTTGCCGTGAATTTATTCATAACAGCGTAAGCACGAATTTAATATTTCTAAGTTAAAAAGGTATAATTCATCCAACTCAATTATATCATCTTGATTAAATCTTAATTGAAATCGTGCACTAGAACTCTTTTATTTTATGTAAATTGTTTGCTTAGTTTTAAAATCTTAGTTTATAAATCACTCTTTTCAAACCAAAATTATTTTTACCTCACCAAAGTGTTTTAATTAATTTCATAAATATTGCTTTTTACGGTCCCTGTGGGTACGATAACTTGACATTTACTTGTCACTTTATTACTTGTTACGATTGTGTACTCTTGCACATTTCCACCGTTCCAAGTTTTTGGCGCCGTTGCCGGGGAACTTTTTAAAAAAACATTATTTGTTAATTTATTTTTACATTTTGGTTCTTTTATTTTCCTATTCAATTTTACTTAATTAATTCTTCTCTGATTATTTCAGGTGTTTATGAGTATTGACCGAATTATCGACTTACTCTCAGTGGACCCTAAAATAGAATGAACCTTTCGCCAACGAAGAATTCAAGTGAACTAGAGAAGGACCAATGAGATGAATTTCGAGAATATCAATCAAGGAAATGGAGCGAACCTTGCTCAAAATCCTATCATTATTGCTGATGATAGGGATAGAGCTTTACAACAATATGCCGTGCCAGTTTTTAATGACCTTAATCCAGGTATTAGAAGACCTGAGATCGAGGCACAACAATTCGAGCTGAATCTAGTCATGTTCCAGATGCTTCAGACAGTGGGCCAGTTCAGTGGAATGCCTACTGAAGATCCTCATCTTCATTTAAGACTGTTTATGGAGGTGAGCGACTCAAAAAAGCTAGCTGGAGTACCCGAAGATGCATTACGATTAAAACTGTTCCCGTACTCGCTGAGGGATAGAGCTCGAGCTTGGTTAAACTCATTGCCACCGAACTTGATTTCTACATGGTAAGAGTTAGCAGAGAGATTTCTTATGAAGTATTTCCCGCCTAGCAAGATTACTAAGCTGAGAAATGAGATTACTTCTTTCCAACAAATGGATGATAAGTCCTTGTATGAGGCATGGGAAAGATTCAAAGAGTTATTAAGAAAGTGCCCTCATCACGGAATTCCGCATTGCATCCAACTTAAGACATTTTACAATGCTCTCAACGCTCACACAAGGATGGTAGTAGATACTTCTGCTAACTGTGCTATCTTATCTAAGTCTTACAATGAGGCTTATGAAATCATCGAGAGGATCGCCAGTAACAATTATCAGTGGCCAACCAATCGAGCAACATCTGGAAGACAAGTTGCTGGCATCCATGAAGTGGACGCTCTCACTTCACTTGCATCCCAGGTATCTTCGATATCTTCAATGTTAAAGAATCTTACCACTAATGGGTCTAATAGTTTTGCAGCTCAACCACCTAACCAATATGAGAATATAGCCTGTGTCTATTGTGGGGAAGGACATGTGTTTGAAGAATGTCCATCAAACCCAGAATCCATGTACTACATAGGTAATCAGAACTAGAACCGAGGAAGGCAAGGGCTATAATCCAACTTTTACAACCGATCGTGTCGAAATCACCCCAATCTTTCCTAGAGTAACCAAGGGGCTGGAGGCAGTAACAACTATGCCCAACCTAGTCCAACCTAGCTGCCTAGTTTTTAACAGCAAGTTCAGAAACCAATTCAGGTTGAATTGTCCAATAGCTTAGAGAATTTATTGAAGGCATAAATGGCGAAGAATGATGCCACTCTAAGGAATTTGGAGAATCAAGTGGGCCAGCTTGCTACTGAACTTAGTAACCATCCATAAGGTGCTTTACCTAGTGATACGGAAAATCTGAGAAATCCAGGGAAGGAGCATTGTAAAGCACTAACATTGAGGAGCGGAAAAACGGTAGAGCCCAACATCATTGAAGCTGAAAAGGAGCATGCTGAAGCTCAAGATTCGGAAGAAGTTCAACCGAGTGTTGAAGTTCCTGTTCCACTAGAACCAGAACCTACAATACCTGAAAAGGTAACCTCAGAACCAGCCAATTCTGATCAGCCAACCATTCCGTTAGCAGCAAAATTGCTGCCAAAGACAAATCAACCAGTACCAACTCCAGTATATAAACCTCCACCACCTTACCCTCAAAGACTACAGAAGCAAAAACAGGAGGTCCAATTCAAGAAGTTCCTTGACGTACTCAAGCAACTTCATATCAACATCCCGTTGGTTGAAGCACTTGAACAAATGCCAAATTACGTAAACTTCATGAAAGATATCCTGTCCAAGAAGAGAAGACTTGGGGAATTTGAGACGGTAGCTTTGACGAAGAATGCAGTGCATATCTTCAAGACAAATTACCCCCTAAGATGAAGGATCCTGGGTGTTTTACCATTCCATGCAACATTGGAGCAGCTTATTGTGGTAAGGCATTATGTGACTTAGGCGCAAGTATCAACTTGATGTCTATGTCGATATTTAAGAAGGATAGGTGAAGTTCAACCTACTACGGTTACACTTCAGCTAGCAGATCAATCCTTAGCACATCCAGAAGGAAAAATCGGGGATGTATTGGTACGTGTAGATAAGTTTATCTTTCCTGCTGATTTTGTAATTTTAGATTTCGAAGCAGAAAAAAAAGTACCAATTATCCTGGGGAGACTGTTCTTAGCAACCGAAAGGACACTTATTGATGTGTAGAAGGGTGAACTTATTATGCGCGTTCAGGACGATCAGGTATCATTTAACATTTTCAAGTCAATGCGATTTCTTGACACAATAGATGATTGTTTTGCATATCCAACATAGAGGATTTAATAGTGGAGAAGGAACTCAACTCTGTTGAGGATCCTCTGGAAAGAATTTTGACATCAGACCCTCCAAGTGATGAAGAGGAAGATGAAAACTTAGCTTTGCTAGGAGCTAATCAGAAGGGATTTAATCCACAATCCCGTTTTGAATTTTTGGATTTAGAGGAGAGAGATTACACACAGCCAAAAGCGTCAATCGAGGAGCCACCTAAACTAGAACTCAAGGTATTACCTTTTTATTTAAAATATGTTTATTTAGGTGACGCTTCTACTCTGCCTGTAATTGTTTTAGCAGAGTTAACTTCTGAGCAAGAAGAGAAACTTATCTTAGTCCTGAAACAATTTAAGAAGGCTATCGGATGGACCATAGCCGATATTCGCGGTATTAGTCCATCTGTATGCATGCACAAGATCATCCTGGAAGATGGTGAAAAAGGGATGATGGATGGACAACGAAGGCTGAACCCCATCATGAAGGACGTAGTGAAAAAAGAGATTATCAAGTGGTTAGATGCGGGTATCATTTACCCCATCTCAGACAATTCATGGGTAAGTCCAGTCCAGTGTGTACCAAAGAAAGGAGGTATCACGGTTATAGAGAACGAGATAATGAGTTGATACCGACTAGAACAGTTACGGGTTGGAGAATCTGCATCGATTACCGGAAGCTAAACAAGGCAACTAGGAAGGATCACTTCCCTTTTCCGTTCTTAGACCAGATGTTGGATAGACTCGCAGGGCAAGATTACTACTGTTTTCTCGATGGATACTTAGGGTACAACCAGATTACGGTAGCACCAGAAGATCAACACAAGACCACATTCACCTGCCCATACGGTACATTTGCATTTAGACGCATGCCATTTGGTTTATGTAATGCACTTGCTACATTTCAAAGATGTATGATGTCTATTTTCACTGACATGGTTGAGAAATTTTTGGAAGTTTTCATGGATGACTTTTCAGCGTTTGGAGATACGTACGATGATTGCTTAGCCAATTTGGCTAAGGTGCTTAGGACTTTTCAGCGTTTGGAGATACGTACGATGATTGCTTAGCCAATCTGGCTAAGGTACTTAGGCCATGCGAAGAAACAAACCTAGTCCTTAACTGGGAAAAGTGCCATTTATGGTACGAGAAGGTATCGTTCTTGGGCATCGGATAACAAGACTTGGGATCGAGGTAGACAGAGCAAAAGTAGATGTTATTGAGAAACTCCCACCTCCAACATTTGGAAAGGGTGTTAGGAGCTTTTTGGGCCACACCGCGTTCTATCGAAAATTTATCAAAGACTTCTCCAAAGTTGCTAAACCTTTATGCAAATTATTGGAGAAGGACACGATATTCAAATTTAATGAAGAATGCTTAAAAGCTTTCAATGACTTGAAGAATCGATTAGTCACGGCACCCATAATTGTCACACCAGACTGGGACTTGTCATTTGAATTGATGTGTGACGCAAGTGACTTCACAATAGGAGCTGTCATGGGCCAGAGAAGGAACAAAGTTTTTCATCCCATCTATTATGCAAGCCGAACTCTAACAGCAGCTCAGTTAAACTATACGGTAACAAAAAAAGAGTTACTTGCTATCGTATTTGCTTTCGACAAGTTTCGATCTTATCTTGTAGGTACCAAGGTAACTGTTTATACAGACCACTCGGTAATTAAATATTTACTTGCCAAAAAATATGCTAAGCCGAGGTTGATCTGATGGGTACTACTACTTCAAGAGTTCGATTTGGAAATTCAAGATCGAAAGGGAGTAGAAAACCAAGTAGCAGATCACTTGTCCATATTGGAGCCGCGAGAAGGGAATTCTCCACTTGTACCGATTCAAGAAACATTTCCAGATGAACATATACTGAAGGTAAGTCATGTCCATAATATCTCTTGGTTTGCTGATATTGCTAACTTTTTAGCTTGTGGTTTAATACCGTATGATAAGACATATCAACAAAGGAGAAAGTTTCATCACGATGTGAAGTACTATTTCTAGGAGGAACCATACCTGTTTAAAAAGTGTGCAGATCAGATGATTAGGAGATGCGTGGCAGAAGAAGAAATACCGAAGATTCTATACCACTGTCACTCAGCCCCAAGTGGGGGTCATTTCGGAGGAACTCGTACTGCAGCCAAAGTATTGCAAGCCAGATTCTTTTGGCCAACACTACTCAAGGATGCATATGCATATGTAAAGAGTTGTGACCGATGTCAAAGAGTTGGAAATGTAACCCATAGAAATGAGATGCCTCGAACAAACATCATTGAGGTCGAATTATTCGATGTTTGGGGTATTGATTTTCTTGGTCCCTTTCCTTCATCTTTTGGTCACAAGTATATACTGGTCGCAGTAGATTATGTGTCCAAGTGGGTCGATGTAGAGGCATATCTGACAAACGATGCTAGGGTTGTGATGAAGTTTTTGCAGAAACACGTGTTCACGAGGTTTGGAACCCCGAGAGCCATCATTAGTGATGAAGGGTCCCACTTTGTGAACAAGTGGTTAAAATGGTTACTAGACAAGCAGGGGGTCAAACACAAGGTTGCAACGGCTTACCATCCGAAGACGAATGGACAAGCTGAATTGGAAAATAAAGAAATCAAGGGCATATTAGAGAAGGTAGTTTGCCCGAATCGACAAGACTGGTCTAGAGGACTAGATGACGCTTTATAGGCCTACAGGACAGCGTACAAGACACCTTTAGGGATGTCATCCTATAGGCTGGTTTCGGTAAAGCATGCCATCTACCTTTGGAGCTAGAGCACAAAGCTTACTGGGCTCTTCGACAACTCAACTTATATCCTAAACTCGCAAAAGAAAGACGGATGTACCAACTCAACGACTTATAAGAATTTCAAATGCTTTCATATGAAAATGCCAAATTACTCAAAGAGAGTGTAACAGCCCGATTTTGGGCCTAGTCGGAGCAGTGGTTTCGGGACCACTATTCCGAGGCCAGAGAAAATTATTTTAGTATTATTTTATGTGTTATAATATAATTTTATAAGTGCATGTAAATTTTGGTAAGTTAATTTTAGCGATTTCTAGTCCAATTTCGAAAAAAGACTAAATCGCGTAAAAGGTAAAAGTTGTATTTTAGTGCCTAAAGGTGTTAATAGACTAGAGAACTAAAATTGGAGGCCTTTAAAGGGTAATTGGACCCTTTTTAAGTGTGTGGCCGGCCAAGGGGAGACAAAAATTTTAAAAAAGCCAAAATTTATGGGATATTAGGTGACTTTTGACCAAATAGGTAATAAAATAAAAATAGGATGATATCATCCCTTTTTCATCTTCTCTCCACCGATTTTTCCAGCCAAGAAATGGGTTTTGAAAGCTTCATATTTTCAGCAACTTTGAGGCTTAGCAAGTAAGTGATTTTAATGTCTTTCTTGAAGATTTTTACATTTTTGTAACCCCTAAAGCATGAGCTTTCATAAGAGGGGACTATTGTGCAAAATGATAAAGAGTCTAGGGTTTTTCCATGACAGTAAATGTGTTGTTTGTTGTGTTTTTATGGAATATTATGAGTTCTAGTTGTCTAATAAACAACTTTTGTGAAAGAAATTGCATGAAAACACCTTAAAAGGGCTAGATTGCTAAGTTGTAAAATGAGTTGTAAATGTGTGAAATGGTTGAAATTATGAGTTGCTATAGTTATGAAAATGGTTCATCTAGACTCAAGGAGTAAAGAAATGTGATAAAAATTATTTTACGAGCCTAGGGGTAATTTGGTAATTTTGGTAAAATATAGGGGCAAAATTATAAAAATAGCCCAAGTGTGTCAATGGACTAATTTGATCAGTACATTGTTTTAATAAGTTAAATGTGATGTTTTAGATGATGAAAATCGGGATTTGGACCTAGAACGGAAAGAAATCGATTAAGGGATAAATACGTCTTTTTTTTTTTTACCTTTGTGGTATTGAGGTAAGTTCGTTTGTAAACAATACCATGTTATACATGTATTTAAATGTTATCATTACATGAATTGTACAATTATTAATGTGTATGTGATTAATAGAAATATGATAAGACAAAGCCTTAATAGACGAGGAAAAATCCCGTTTGAACATTTGGAATAGAATAGGATACGAGTAACATGTTACTAGGAATTATGAGTCTAGATGACTAGCTCGAGAGTGAGCATTGAAATGTCATGAGATATGAGGTAGCTTTAGCTACAATTGAGGCACTTATGTGCAAAGGCTTTTCCGAGTATCCAATTAGTATTCCAAGTGTTCAACGGGTAATCCAGGGAAAGAGTTGATGATGGTCCCAATGAGGTAAGTCATTGGTGAGTATGCACTTGAGTTATGGTACGAGTTGTGCAAGTATGTATACTAAGCCTATGAGAATGCCTTGATATGTGATGATCTATGATGCATAATATGTGTTCTTACCATGATGGATGAAATGATGTTGTATTAATTTTGTGAACAATGATCATGAATGAGTAACTTAGCCTTGACAGATTTGAGTTACTGCAGTAGTGTAACTTTGAAAATACACTAAAAATAGTGTAAAATGAGTTAGAGGCAGAACAAAATATGGGATTAAATCTTAATGAGTCTATTTTCACATGAAAGAAACAGGGGAAGAAAAAGAATTCTATATTGTGTGATATTTGAATTCTTGTAAAATAGGGTCCGAATGAATTTGAGATCCCCTATTCTGATTTTACAAATTCACCATAAATTGTAAAAAAATTATTAAGAGTCATACCTTACATGCATGGATTCCTTATTGAGTCCATTTTTACGGAAAACAAACGGAACGGTCATTGGAATTCTGTACAGGGAGATATTCGGTTCGTAGTGTATAGGGGTCAGAGTAGTCATACCCTGAAACATGGAATACTTTAACTAATAAACTGTACTAAATGGCTTAACCAAAAATTTTGAAAATTTTATGGAAGAAAGATAAATGAGTCTAATTTCAGGGAAAATTTATGTAACTTAATTCGGAGTTTCGTAGCTCCAGATATAAATAATTTAGTGACTATTGTGCAGGAAGAGAGCTTGTCGTAAACTTGAGAATATGTTGTAAACATTGATAAAACTGTTTGAGTTGCTTATAAGATATTGATTAGAACCATATGTGAATTTTGAATTGTGATGTTAGGAAATGATATATAAGTGGTTTTGATATGATGAAATTGATGTACAAGATATGTATATGTGGTGAGGCCGAAATGGCTAATATTAAATGTGTGCAAGTTATCTAAAGGGCCTTTATGAAAATGTGTGCTATCTTATTTGTATAGTGAGGCCGAATGGTTACTTAGAAATGTAATATGGCTGAGTGGTTATTTAAATGAAAGCAAAGTATATGATGTATTAGCAAGTAATGATAAAAGCATTATCTTATATATGTGCTTGTGTATATGGTGTGGCCGAATGGGCAAGTGTGAAATGTACATATGTTTATGTGTATATAACGTGGCCGAATGACCAATTATCAAATGTGGGTATTATTAGATATTTGATGAGGCCAAAGTTAGTAAAAAAGTATATAAAATAAATTGTGCTGAGATTGTATCCGGGTTTAAAGTCCCGTAGGCTTTGTGCTGGTGTTATGTTCGGGTTTTATACCTCGCAGGCCAAATGCTAGTGAATTCGATAAAGCATATGACTACGAGATCCTATGCTAAGATGATAAATTGAACTCGTATTACACATTAAGTGATTCAGGTATGTGATATATATATTATTTATGTGAGATTGATCTGACGAGAATATATATTATTTATGTGAGATTGATCTGACGAGAATAAAGAATGTGTAATGAGAAGCATATGAAAAGATGTGGTAAATTCATATGTATATTTGTATATGTGTGCATTCAGTTATTATGCAAAGTTACAAGATAGTTTTCGATATGCCATTTAACTATGAATGTTGAAAGTAAGTGTGGGTAAGAAATGATACACTAGTGAAATTTGAAAGAATTAAAGTTAATCCGGAAGCTTGTAAATACTATGTTTATATGAGTTTGAGTATAAATGGAGTAAAATGATATGTGTTTGTGCATAATCGGCCAAATAGTATTGTACTCAGAAAGTGTTATGTGATTTTGAACATTTGGTTTGTTTTTAAGTTCAACTGTTTAAATTGCTTAAGACTTACTAAGCTTATGAAAGCTTACTTTGAATGTTATGTTTCTCTGTTTATTTTTGTAGATCGTTGACTCTTACTATTAGCACGGGGATCGTCAACACTTCGTCACACTATCTACTATTGTGGTTATCATGTGTTTTGGACTTAGCTTATGGCATGTATAGGTTAGACTATAAGTAGAATGATATTTTGACTATTGTATATAAGCCATGTGAATATGGCATCTTATAGAAGTTTACTTTTATAAGTTTTAAATTCAATCTTTGTTTGTATCTATTAGTTATATATATAAATGATCTTTTATTTAAGAAAAAGGCTCAAAATTTTACTGTTCTGATCCGATTCCTAATTTCTGGTAACGCCTCGTCCTATTCCGGCGACGGCTACGGGATAGGGGTGTTACATTTAGTGGTATCAGAGCTACGGTTTAGTCGATTCTAGGACTAACGTAGCACGTGTGAGTCTAGCTATACATGCCATAAAGTGATAAAATGATAGTGTGATGATTTCTGATAGTTAAAATGTGTTTTTCGTAATATAATGAATTCCAATCCCAATCAAGCTATAGCAGATGGTATTGAGAGGATTGAAACATGCTTATGATGTGTCAAAATTGAGAAAGGTATGAATAGAAGTATGATATACATTTGAAGTATTGAAATGCAAAGTAAATTTGCTGAATGTGTTATGAAATAAATATGGAAAAGTATATTAGGATAATAGTGATGTATATTGTATGCATGATAAGTTATATTTTGGTTTAGGATTTCATGTAAATGGGCGAAATATATACATATATATGTCATCTATTAGAGATGGAATTGCTGTGTAGTTTATGCTTTGTTAATGTTATATATGATGTTATGTTTTAAATATGTGAATGAGAACTTTGAAGAGAAAATAATGTCTTTGGAATGAGCCTACATGTAAATGATATCTATGATATAATGTCAAGGTGTATATGATATGTATATATTGAAACGAAGTAAGTGAATTACAAATATGATAAGCTATATGAAATGTATTAAAATGTGAATAAATATGCATGAAACTCGGTGATGTCTATTGGGGCCTTCGTGCCTAGCAGGCTTCGTGCCGATGATGTGTATTCGGGCCTTCGTGCCTAGCAGGCTCTATACCAATGATGTGTATTCGGGCCTTCGTGCCTAGCAGGCTTCATGCCGATGATGTGTATTTGGGCCTTCGTGCCTAGCAGGCTTCGTGCCGGTGATATGTATTCGGGCCTTCGTGCCTAGCAGGCTTCGTGCCGGTGATATGTATTCGGGCCTTCGTGCCTAGTAGGCTTCGTGCCGGTGATGTATATTCGGGTCTTCGTGCCTAGCAGGCTTAATGCCAGTGATTCGAGTAAGGTTTAAGTGTTCATTACTATATGAATTCAAAGTTAAATGAAAGAATACATTTAAAGTGTACATATATGATGTTTTATAGACTTGGTTAAGCCATTTCAATGTGTAATAACGAATGAATATGGGCATTATGTGTGCGAATGATTAGAGGCACTATGTGTGCAAATTCCTTTAACCGAGCACTATGTGTGCGAGATCAGTAATTGAGGCACTGTGTGTGCGAATTCCTTTAACCAAGCACTATGTGTGCGAGATCGGTAATTGAGGCACTGTGTGTGCGAGTTCTTCAACCGAGCACTATGTGTTCGAGATCGGTCAGTGGGCACTAAGTGTGTGAAATGAGATTCATGTAAGACCTCATCTGGGATGAAGGCATTGATTTGAGATGTTGTGTAAGACCATGTCTAGGACATGGCATCGACTCGATATGTGATAACATGTAAGAACATGGTTGGACTATGGCTTTAAGTAAACGACATACTCAGACAAGTATGACGCTCTTTAAATTGACAAATGTTAGGAAGTAGAATTGAAGTTAGATGTTGAATTTTAATTAGATACTGATATTCGGTATTTGAGTTTGAATTGGGGATTAATAGATATAAATTAACGATTGATTATTGTTTCGGCTGTAATTTTGTTATAAGTGGATGTGTAAAAAAAATGGTGGATATGTTGTTAAGGAATGGATTTACGTTATATGTACACTTAAGTGCTTAGTTGAAAATGTGTTATGGATTTAGTCTATGAGATTCTCGGTATATGAAGTTATATGTGCTATTGCTGAATGGATACTATTTTGTTAATCTTGTTCAAGAAATTATTTTGATTAAGTTTTGACATTCGAAAGTTTGTAAGAATTTTTGATGAATGCTGATAATTTTGGATATACGAGTTATGCGCTAGAATAAATCTCATGCCAGTGTATTATATTAAGCTTTATGCCTAATCGACTGTATACGGGTAACGTTAACTATGATTGAATGTGCTAAATGAACTAAATGTTCAGGTACGTGGAAGTTGACTTTTCTTTTGGAAATGAGTTAAGTTGAATATTGAGATGTGATAAAGTTATAAAAGATATTCATTGGGATGTTTGAGAATATGTGTACTTTCGGCCAGGTTACAGCTTATACATGAATGAAAATGTGGGTTATGAATATGCGAGTTGATGTTATGTATTATACATGTTAATATGTGATTTATATGTGTTTGAAATGCAAGTATAAATTCAATTAAGTGATTATTGCTTATGAAATCAAGAAAATGAGATGTATGTGTATACTCGTAGAAATGTTTATGTATTTGTTTTAAGATAAGAAAGTGATTTTGTAGATCGATGTGAAAGCAGTAATGAATTACAATTGTTATTGATGAGCTAATGTTTATATGGACATAATTCAATAAGAGGACTAACCTAGTCGCTACTAAGATTTTCGGGGATGAAAATCCCTAAAGGGGGGAAGAAATGTAACAGCCCGATTTTGGGCCTAGTCAGAACAGTGGTTTCGAGACCACTATTCCGAGGCCAGAGAAAATTATTTTAGTATTATTTTATGTGTTATAATATAATTTTGTAAGTGCATGTAAATTTTGGTAAGTTAATTTTAGCGATTTCTAGTCCAATTTCGAAAAAAGACTAAATCGCGTAAAAGGTAAAAGTTGTATTTTAGTGCCTAAATGTGTTAATAGACTAGAGAACTAAAATTGGAGGCCTTTAAAGGGCAATTGGACCCTTTCTAAGTGTGTGGCTGGCCAAGGGGAGACAAAAATTTTAAAAAAGCCAAAATTTATGGGATATTAGGTGACTTTTGACCAAATAGGTAATAAAATAAAAATAGGATGATATCATCCCTTTTTCATCTTCTCTCCACCGATTTTTCCAGCCAAGAAATGGGTTTTGAAAGCTTCATATTTTCAGCAACTTTGAGGCTTAGCAAGTAAGTGATTTTAATGTCTTTCTTGAAGTTTTTTACATTTTTGTAACCCCTAAAGCATGAGCTTACATAAGAGGGGACTATTGTGCAAAATGATGAAGAGTCTAGGGTTTTGCCATGAGAGTAAATGTGTTGTTTGTTGTGTTTTTATGGAAGATTATGAGTTCTGGTTGTCTAATAATCAACTTTTGTGAAAGAAATTGCATGAAAACACCTTAAAAAGGGCTAGATTGCTAAGTTGTAAAATGTGTTGTAAATGTGTGAAATAGTTGAAATTATGAGTTGCTATAGTTATGAAAATGGTTCATCTAGACTCAAGGAGTAAAGAAATGTGATAAAAATTATTTTACGAGCCTAGGGGTAATTTGGTAATTTTGGTAAAATATAGGAGCAAAATTATAAAAATAGCCCAAGTGTGTCAATGGACTAATTTGATCAGGAAATTGTTTTAATAAGTTGAATGTGATGTTTTAGATGATGAAAATCGGGATTTGGACCTAGAACGGAAAGAAATCGATTAAGGGATAATTACGTCTTTTTTTTTACCTTTGTGGTATTGAGGTAAGTTCGTATGTAAACAATATCATGTTATACATGTATTTCAATGTTATCATTACATGAATTGTACAAATATTAATGTGTATGTGATTAATAGAAATATGATAAGACAAAGCCTTAATAGGCGAGGAAAAATCCCGTTTGAACATTTGGAATAGAATAGGATACGAGTGACATGTCACTAGGAATTATGAGTCTAGATGACTAGCTCGAGAGTGAGCATTGAAATGTCATGAGATATGAGGTAGCTTTAGCTATAATTGAGGCACTTATGTGCAAAGGATTTTCCGAGTATCCAATTAGTATTCCAAGTGTTCAACGGGTAATCCAGGGAAAGAGTTGATGATGGTCCCAATGAGGTAAGTCATTGGTGAGTATGCACTTGAGTTATGTTACGAGTTGTGCAAGTATGTATACTAAGCCTATGAGAATGCCTTGATATGTGATGATCTATGATGCATAATATGTGTTCTTACCATGATGGATGAAATGATGTTGTATTAATTTTGTGAACAATGATCATGAATGAGTAACTTAGCCTTGACAGATTTGAGTTACTGCAGTAGTGTAACTTTGAAAATACACTAAAAATAGTGTAAAATGAGTTAGAGGCAAAACAAAATATGGGATTAAATCTTAATGAGTCTATTTTCACATGAAAGAAACAGGGGAGGAAAAAGAATTCTATATTGTGTGATATTTGAATTCTTGTAAAACAGGGTCCGAATGAATTCGAGATCCCCTATTCTGATTTTATAAATTCACCATAAATTGTAAAAAAATTATTAAGAGTCATACCTTACATGCATGGATTCCTTATTGAGTCTATTTTTACGGAAAACAAACGGAATGGTCATTGGAATTCTGTACAGGGAGAAATTCGGTTCGTAGTGTATAGGGGTCAGAGTAGTCATACCCTGAAACATGGAATACTTTAACTAATAAACTGTACTAAATGGATCAACCAAAAATTTTGAAAATTTTATGGAAGAAAGATAAATGAGTCTAATTTCAGGTAACATTTATGTAACTTAATTCAGAGTTTCGTAGCTCTAGATATAAATAATATAGTGACTATTGTGCAGGAAGACAACTTGTCGTAAACTTGAGAATATGTTGTAAACATTGATAAAACTGTTTGAGTTGCTTATAAGATATTGATTAGAACCGTATGTGAATTTTGAATTGTGATGTTAGGAAATGATATATAAGTGGTTTTGATATGATGAAATTGATGTACAAGATATGTATATGTGGTGAGGCCGAAATGGCTAATATTAAATGTGTGCAAGTTATCTGAAGGACCTTTATGAAAATGTGTGCTATCTTATTTGTATAGTGAGGCCGAATGGTTACTTAGAAATGTAATATGGCTAAGTGGTTATTTAAATGAAAGCAAAGTATATGATGTATTAGCAAGTAATGATAAAGCATTATCTTATATATGTGCTTGTGTATGTGGTGTGGCCGAATGGGCAAGTGTGAAATGTACATATGTTTATGTGTATATAATGTGGCCGAATGACCAATTATCAAATGTGGGTATTACTAGATATTTGATGAGGCCAAAGTTAGTAAAAAAGTATATAAAATAAATTGTGCTGAGATTGTATCCGGGTTTAAAGTCCCGTAGGCTTTGTGCTTGTGTTATGTTCGGGTTTTATACCTCGCAGGCCAAATGCTAGTGAATTCGATAAAGCATATGACTACGAGATCCTATGCGAAGATGATAAATTGAAATCGTATTACACATTAAGTGATTCAGGTATGTGATATATATATTATTTATGTGAGATTGATTTGACGAGAATATATATTATTTATGTGAGATTGATCTGACGAGAATAAAGAATGTGTAATAAGAAGCATATGAAAAGATGTGGTAAATTCATATGTATATTTGTATATGTGTGCATTCAGTTATTATGCAAAGTTACAAGATAGTTTTCGATATGCCATTTAACTATGAATGTTGAAAGTAAGTGTGGGTAAGAAATGATACACTAGTGAAATTTGAAAGAATTAAAGTTAATCCGGAAGCTTGTAAATACTATGTTTATATGAGTTTGAGTATAAACGGAGTAAAATGATATGTGTTTGTGCATAATCGGCCAAATAGTATTGTACTCAGAAAGTGTTATGTGATTTCGAACATTTGGTTTGTTTTTAAGTTCAACTGTTTAAATTGCTTAAGACTTACTAAGCTTATGAAAGCTTACTTTGAATGTTATGTTTCTCTGTTTATTTTTGTAGATCGTTGACTCTTACTATTAGCACGGGGATCGTCAACACTTCGTCACACTATCTACTATTGTGGTTATCATGTGTTTTGGACTTAGCTTATGGCATGTATAGGTTAGACTATAAGTAGAATGATATTTTGACTATTGTATATAAGCCATGCGAATATGGCATCTTATAGAAGTTTACTTTTATAAGTTTTAAATTCGATCTTTGTTTGTATCTATTAGTTATATATATAAATGATCTTTTATTTAAGAAAAAGGCTCAAAATTTTACTGTTCTGATCCAATTCCTAATTTCTGGTAACGCCTCGTCCTATTCTGGCGACGGCTACGGGATAAGGGTGTTACAGAGAGACTCAAGAAATGGCATGTCAAACACATCCGGGTTCGAGAATTTGAAGCAAGTCAGCAAGTATTGTTGTTCAACTCGAGATTGAAGTTCTTTCCAGGTAAGTTAAAATCACGTTGGTCCGGTCCATTTACAATTCACAGAGTCTATCCATACGGAGTTGTTGAACTCCAAGGTAAGAGAGGTAATTTCCAAGTTAATACGCAGCGTTTGAAACACTATTGGGGGAATAAAACCAAACGGGATAACGTCTCGTTCATTTTATCAGATATTTAATATTTTTTTTTGTGTTTTGTTTAATAAATAATTTAGGGTCTATTTTTCGGGTTTAGTATGTTTAAAAAAATTCTGTCTAGGAGGTTGGAACTTAAGTGGGACCATTTGTGACCCTTCCAATCTTTCCTAGGAATTTATTTTAACATAATTTTCCAAGAAAATTTTCCCTAATCAACAAAATAAATTTTTGTTTTTTTACATAAAAGGGTCAATTTGATCCAATTTTTAACTTGCAACTCAATTTTTAATTTTCATTGAGTCTAGAGACTTAAATTGAATTATTTTTAAAGTTTGATTGCTCTTTTTGTAAATAATGAAAATTAGGTGCCTTTCTTTATAAATATTTTTTAAGGCATCTAGAAGAAATATTTTTTTCATTTTTATTTTTTTAACATTATTAATAATTTGATAAACTTTAATATATAATTATATTCATTATAATTTATATATTAGTTTTTATCAACTTAGATTAGAATTAGGATTAATTTAATTTCAATTTTTATTTTATGTTTATCTTAATAATTAATAGCAATGATAATTATATATTCTTATATTTAATTATTAATTGCTGTTAAATTTGAGTAGGATTAGAATTAAACTCTTATCTTAAATTATTAAATTAGACTAAGAGTTCTATTTTAAGTCTTATTACTTATGCTATAAATACCACCTTATAACTCCCATCCATGCATCAACCAAAAACCAAAACACCTTGTGACACAACGCCCCTAGCTCCAGCAGCCTAGTCGGCAAACACCCAGCAGCATCACGATGTGCGACCCGATCAGCACCAAACTCCCACTCGTGCACCTGCTGCTTCAGTCCAGCAGCTGCCCAGGTCGCATTTTGTTTCTCTAGTGCCCCACCTGCGCGCCCTTGCTGCTACTGCCCAGGCCACGTCCCAGCTCCCGCACAAGCTCCAGGCTTGCTCGATGAAGTGCCGCGCGCTTCTTGCTGCACACCCTTGCGTGCTGCTACTTGTTCTCTAGCCTTGTGCGGCACCCTCTTTCCACACCAAGCCTTAAGCCAAAATTCTTCAACCCTCCTCCTTTTAATTTGCCATCTTTTTCTTGCATTAATTTTCTTTGAGTTCTTATATTTTTGCAAAAAGGTTAAACATGCCTCGCAAGAGAACTCGTGATTCCGCTCAAATTGATGAAACACAAAACAAATTCCACTATGAAGAAGCCAAAGTGAGATATGAAAGTATCTTCAAAAACCAACAGATGCATCCAGAAAAAGGCTTCACTTTAAAGGAGAGCAACTACCGAGACTTTATGGCTCTTATTCTTCAAATTCTTGAAGCTCTCAATTGGAAATTGTTTTGTGAAAAGAGACCTAGTGTGGATGAGGAGCTAGTTCGTGAGTTTTACGTGAATTTAACTTCAAGTGAGATGACAGAAGTCCCTATTCACGGAATCAAGGTACCTATAAATTCGAATGCTATTAATGAGTTCTTTGAATTGCCTGATTTCGAGAACGACGAGTATTCATCTTTGATGAGCAATATCAAGATGTAACTTCTGCAAGAAATTCTCGAGGAGCTTACAGTTGGACTGTGTTGAAACAAGGAACCCATACGTGTCGAAGAGAATACTTAACACCTATTGCAAAGGTATGGTTTTATTTCATCCGTTTCAGCCTTCTGCCTAGCTCACATGGGACTACAATTTCATTGGAGCGAATGCTCTTACTATACTCGATCTTAACGGGTAAGACCATTGATGTGGGAAAGATCATCCTGAAAGAAATTCGAAACTGTGCCGCTAGATGTTCTGGCCCTGCTTACTTCCCCTTTACAATAACTATTATGTTCTTGAAAGTAGAATTACTTGCTAATGTCAAGAAGACAGGGTTCA
This sequence comes from Gossypium hirsutum, assembly GCF_007990345.1. Classification (NCBI taxonomy): domain Eukaryota; kingdom Viridiplantae; phylum Streptophyta; class Magnoliopsida; order Malvales; family Malvaceae; genus Gossypium; species Gossypium hirsutum. The sequence continues at coordinate 40,962,085 of NC_053431.1, read as the reverse complement.
CCTAAAGCACAATTATAGATTGGGACCTCTACTGAATAGCCGGAGACTTAGTTCTACAACAACAAGTTGAAGAAAGTGAAGAGCCTGAGGAACCTGATGAAGAAGAAGATCCCACGATGCAATCATTTGAAGTCCTTGATAAGGTGGACCCAGTAAAGCCAAAAAATGAATTGGATGCTGGAACTCCAATGTTTAGAGCTCAGTCGCCTAGCCCAGACTTTCGAGATGAGTTGTCAAATTTGATGGACTTAATGCACCACATGCAATGGCAGCAACAAGCATACTAGAGATACTAAAAAATAAGGGATGACTCAATTTGAAGTGCTTTCCAAAGAATATACAATGACCCATTTATTTTTGTGCCTGAATTTCCAGATTTCATATTCGAGCTATGGACTCCACTCTCGAAAAGGAGTGAAGCGATTCATGCAAAGGCAATAATGATGGAGCAAAAGATGAGTCCAAGTTGGAAGGATCTGCAAATAAATAAAAGGGAGGGATCTTGACTCTATTTTATTTATGTTTTTTAGGTTATTTAGGATCAAGTTTAAATTAGGAACTTTTATTTCTGCATAATAAAACAAGAGAAGGAAATCCTGAATAAACATGGACAAGTCATAAAGTATAAAGTGTGGCAATAGATATATACATGTCTAGGATTGGATTTAGAAAGAGCTTGGTACTTAAGCAGTCAAATTGACTCACCTCCTCTTTTCTAAAATCCTACCTGGTGTATAGTATCTATTCACTTTAAACAATGAGGACATTGTTCATTTTAAGTTGGGGGGACCGAGAAATTGAATTATTTCCACTCAGAATAAAATTTTTATTTTAACTATGATTAGGATATATTTTGTTCAGAAATTTGAATTCTGTTAAGTATGCTCAATTTAAGTATGAATAAAGTTCTATTATTTCAATAAATTGTTATGTTAGCTTAATAATGACATGAATGTGTTTTTAATAAAGCATGCAAATTCGTACCATAAAATTTTTAGTTCTTTAGGAAAGTTAGGTATGCATGAAAGTTTAAGTCTTTAGAATTGACTTGGTAAGTTTCTTGAGGTGAAATCCTTGGGAGCATAAAACATTGGAAATGATTTAGGCAACTATTGTTTGGACCGTTTGAGCCTTTCAAGCCCACCATGGTGTATTTTATCCATTGAAACCCAACTTTGAGACTATATGGCCTGATTTTATTCCGACCCTTATAATAATTAGCCATTACTTTTTGCTTAATAATCTTAAAATTATCCCAAACACTAGATTCGGTAATATTCTAGATGTTGTTCGAAAATAAGTTTGGGGGGGTTGACAAGAAGTGTCAATTGCTCAAGAATTGCAGTACACAAAATAAGTGCCGTGTTAATTGAAAAAAAGCACATATATTTGAAAAAGAGCATATGAAAGTCAAGCTGGTGTATCGAAGGTAAAAACTCCGAAGGTTCAATTGACGTTGAGTCTAGGGTTTTTTAAAACCAAAATTTATCCATCTTTCACTTACCCCTAGCCTAGCCACGTTACAACCCTGATAAAGACCTATTGAGTCAAAGTCTCTAATAAAGGAATAAAAATCAAATTGGTAAGGATTAACATGTCTTTATTACAAAAGCATTTAGTCTAAATTTTGTTATAATAATAAGTGGTTGAATTTAAGTTGAACAATATGCATACTTAAGTAGCATAACTAACAGATTTCTTGTCTTTGAGCATAAGTATTTTAAGTTCATAATTTTGGGAAAAATGTTGCTCTGAAGGAATTTTTCAAAGGTGTTTTCAAGAGATTCTTTTCAAAATTTGCGCATTGCTCGGGATGAGTAGTGAATTAAGTTTGGGGGTGCGGAAACACAAAAATTTATATACTTTTTCATACCCAATTCTACTTAAATTCATGCAAATTCGGTTAAATTCTTGTCAAAAAATAATTAAATATTATAAAATAATTAAATTATGTTAAAAATATAAACATTATGAATTTTAATTAATTTTTTAGTTAATTTTGATTAAATTTGGTTATTTTTGACAGAATTACACAATTGGAGAAAAAGGGCCCGGTGAACACTGCGAGAAGAACAAAACCGAGAGCAATTTGAAGTATCGAGGCCAATTGATTTCCAGCCTAAGATGGTCCAAAAATGTGTATTAATTCATAATTAAATTAATTTTAATTTATTTCCTATTTAATTTAGGTTAAATGAATTAATTTTAATTAATTATGAAGAAAGGGCCTAGTGAACCGCACTGGTTGAACCGAATGAAGTGAGCCGAACCAGCCACTAATTGGGCTGACCAGAACCGTCCATTGGCTGACCCAAATCAGAAAATTAGCTGATAAAATATGCTTGCAAAAACGCCCTTGAAAAACCTCCAAATTACGTCAAACCCCACCTTTATTTTAGGCTTTGTAGATTTGCCCCAGCCTATTTTTAGCAAGGTTGAAAGCTTCAAACTTGCCATGTGTGTGGCCGGCCATGGGAGGGCTCTCTTGGCTGCTGAATTTTCTATTTTTAGCAGCCCTCTTCAGCTATAAAATCCACCCTATGCTTCCCATTTCAAAGCATCCCTCAACATCCTTCATTCCACAACATTCTCTCATCCTCTCTTCACTTCTCTCAAAGTTTCCTCTCCATTTTTCCATCCCATTTTCCCTTCCTCTTGTGCCGATTTCCTCTCTTGAGAAAGAGGTGTTCTTCATCTATCTTGGGAAGCAATCAAGGATTCATAGAAGCCTAGCTCAGTGAAGACAACGGAGACTAAGAACGGAGCAACAGTCAAGCCACAGAGAAACACTAGATTTGCTTTCTGTTCCCTTTCTTTTTAATTTCTGTTGTTTTTATGATGAACATATCTATGAAAAATATTGTTGTTGAAATGTTTATTTTAATGAATTTAGCTTGAATTTAATTCGTGTTGGGTTGATTATATTTTGCCTACTTGAATTATTAAAATAGTGTTTATGCTGTTATAGGCCTCAGTGAAATGCTTGATTAAGTAAAATCATGTTTAGGTTATCTAGCATTATAATTGTTTAGATAACTAAAGAACTAATTGTTTAAACGGATTGAAATTGCAGTTAATGGACTCAGTACTTAATCAGTGCATGTTTAATTCTTCTAAGGTAACTGAAAATTAAATTAGCATTGTATTTGGCGATACATATGCCTTGCATAACTTGCAAGATTGTTGTGATTAAATTGTTTCAAGGCATGGCTACTTTGTTACTTTACATAATCTTTTACATGTTTATTAAGTTGAATTAATCAGTTGAATCGACATAGGAATATGCGAGAGATAATTTAATTCAATAAGTATGTATGTGCGATAACATGTTTACTTTATTAAATCTGTTTAGTCGGTTGAATTGGCATAGGGATATGTTCAAGAGATAAATAGAATTTTTTAATTAGTAAATATGTTCATAAGTTAGCAAATTACTGGGTTGCCGTGAATTTATTCATAACAGCGTAAGCACCAATTTAATATTTCTAAGTTAAAAAGGTATAATTAATCCAACACAATTATATCATTTTGATTAAATCGTAATTGAAATCGTGCACTAGAACTCTTTTATTTTATTTAAATTGTTTGCTTAGTTTTAAAATTTTAGTTTATAAATCACTCTTTTCAAACCAAAATTATTTTTAACTCACCAAAATGTTTTAATTAATTTCATAAATATTGCTTTTTACAGTCCCTGTGGGTACGATAACTCGACATTTACTTGTCACTTTATTACTTGCACATTTCCACTATTCCAAGTACGAGGCGTTACCGAACACATACTCAGACATTTAAAAAAATATGGGTTATAAAATTTCAGTCTAATATAAAGCCAATCAAACAACATCATAGTGTCCTTATTATGGACCTACAAGGTCCAAAAAATACATTAAAATTGATCCGAGACTAAACTGAGAACTATTGAACATTTTAGTAAAATTCCTAGGGTTATGCCTCAGAAGTCCGTGTAGAGGAAAAGCACATGCCCGTGTGCTTAGGGACACGCCCGTGTCCTTCACCCGTGTTGAATTATTTGAATTTATTTTTCATTTCAAACCTACAGGGGTTTTCACACAGCCAAGCACACGCCCATGTCCCTGGCCCATGTCCCTCACATGACCTAGACACGCCCGTGCCTTCACCCGTGTCCAAAAACCCAAACATTCTGTTTATTACGTCGTCATTCATCTTGAAGCACACGGTCAAGGCACACGCCCGTGTACTTAGGCCGTGTCCACCACACGGTTGAGACACACGACTGTGTCTCTTCTTGTGTGTTTACTACCATGCAAACTGACCTAAACTTTTAGGTGTAGGGGACACACAACTATGCAACACGCCTATGGGGGCAGACTGTGAATCACACACGGCCTAGACACATGCCTGTGTGTCTACCCGTGTAGACCTTTTTAGGGTTTTTTTCCAAGCCTTTGGTTGCCCTCTATCATCCATACACACTTATAGACTTCAATGGTATTTAACATGGCCTAATTATACTCTTAAACAACCTTGGTATAATTCATTGCATGTTAACCTCATCCTATCGGTTTAGTATATGCTAAAATATCCTTTTTGTATTAGGGATTAACATAGCACATTTTACATTTTACCCTTAGGCCATATTATAACCAATACCATTATATGCTATGTCCACTCTCAAATTATTAGGTCCCATTTCAATCATCCATCCATGATAAACCTCATCATCATATCTCATGAAGCATTTAAACATAAACATGCATCATTAGTAGGTTAACAACCTACATTATTGTGAGCCATATCTCATGGCCATATACAAAAGAATAAGTATACCATTTAAGCCTTTTCATTGGCTAGCCAAATGACACATATAACAACATAACCTAAAACCCTATACATGCCATTAAACAAAATAAAAGTATCTATATACCAAAGTGGGACAACTTGATACTATGTTGATTCTCCAACCGTCTTCCAATCTTCACAAGTCCATAAGCTCTGTAAGACAGGGAAAAGAGAAGGGGGTAAGCATTTATATGCTTAGTAAGTCCAGATAACTGGAAAGTAAACTTACCAGTTAATTAGCATACAACCATATTTAGGTAATAATTCCAACAAGCATGAAATAGTTTCCCTATCACATGCACTCAATCATCAAGTTAGTCTCATAACAATACATCATGTCATTAGTCTTAGATGAGCTCATCAACTCAATACTTCCATTCTTTATTTCTCATGTTAATCCCGTTAAATTTCGTGGAAATCTCGATGGATAGCCCAATTATCGTCAAGTCATAAAGTGATCATCTCAAGTACGCACTCTCACGAACCTTATATCTTACGGCAGGATTATTAGTCCAAGCTAAATCCCTCTTAATGACAATTTCTCTTATAAACTCAGATCTAAATTGCCAGTCCAGGCTAAATTCAGTCCTCAATCGGATTACCCGTCTGAGTTAAATCCTTAATGCACCCATATTCTTCGAGAGGCTTGATCACTCAAGGAACACCTGTCCGGGCTAAATCCTTTCTATTTTGAGATCATCGGGTTACCCATCTGGGCTAAATCCTTTTCTGCAACAAATACAGGATCTCATGTCATGTAAGCCATAATTTATCCATCGGATTTCCCTTTCCATTTCAATCGGGACATTTGTCATCTTTCATTTACACTAGAACATTTCATGGTTTATCATGCAATGAATATCTAAATTTTCATACATTCAAGAACATGCATTATTTAAGTATAATAAAAGTTTACTTCAGGTTATACGAATTTACCTGGTAGTCATTTCGGATTCATGTCTTGGTTATTCTTAAACCTTTTGTTTTCCACGGTCGACCTCTAGAATTGGTTCCTCAGGGTCTATATTAGTAAAAATAAATTATTAATACCTCTCATTGTTCATTTTCAGTTAAAGACTCACCCCGGGCAAAATGACCAATTTGTCCCCAACCTTTCACACTTTTACAATTTAGTCCTAAGGCTCGTATAATAAAGTGCATGAAATTTCTAACTTACCCAAGCCTAGCCGAATATTTTTCTTTCCTATAGCAGCCCACATTTTCTTTCATTTTACATTTTTCTACCCATTTTTACAACTTTTACAAAATGGTCCCTTAAGCTATTTCTATGAAAAACTACTTAGTAAAAATTGTTTACTATCCTTTGAACATGAACCCTAGCTTGAAATATGGGTAGAAATAGAGAGAGCATGTTACGAGGATCTAAAAAATACGAAGAAAGTTAAAAATGGGGCTAGAAAGCACTTACTATTGAGCTTGAAAATGTTGAAAATCCTAGCTATGCAAACCCTTTCAAATTCGGCAGCATGGAGAAGAAAATGAGTGAATTTTTGCTTGATTTCCCCCTTTTGTTACATTAATTAACCAAATGACCAAAATGTCCTTCCTTACTAAACTTTCCAAATTTTCCATGCATGCCCACTTTTATCCAAAAACTTAGAAATTTGAAAAATTACTCTTTAAGGACCTCTAATTAATATTCCAAAGCAATTTCATACAAATTGCTTCTAGAATCCAAGTTTTTCAATTTATTCAATTTGGTCCTTGATTTCCAATTAGACACCTTATACTTAGAATTTATTCATGAAACTTTAACACATGCTTATTTTCATATTCTAAACCTCATAAAAATCATAAAAAAATATTTTTACGTCAGATTTGTGGTCCCGAATCCACTATTCCGACTAGGCCTAATTTTAGAATGTTACATTTCTCCCCCTTAGGGATTTTCGTCCTCGAAAGTCTTGCTAGTAAACAAGTTCAGATATTGACTTCTCATTGTTTTTTCAGGTTCCTATGTAGCTTCTTTTACTCCGTGTCGATGCCATAAAACTTTCACCGAGGCTATATTCTTATTCCTCAATTGTTTGACTTATCGAGCCAAAATCTTGACCGATTCTTCACCATAAGTCATGTCCGGTCTAATTTTAGTTTCCGTGGGCGAAATCACATGTGAGGGGTCTGATCTATATCTACACAGCATAGATACATAGAATACATCGTGAATATTTTTCTAATTAGGATTGCAGTGCTAAGCATAGGCTAACGGTCTAACTTTCTCAGTAATCTCGTAGGGTCCAATAAACCTTGGACTCAGTTTTCCTTTTTAGCCAAATCTCAAGACCTTTTTCCTTGGTGATACTTTCAAGAACACTTTGTCTCCAACTTGAAATTCAATCTCTTTTCTTTTCACATCAGCATACGACTTCTGCCTATCCGACGCCACTTTCCAACAGTCACGTATCACTTTAACCTTTTCTTCAGTTTCCTTGACTAAATCAACTCCGCGAATCTGGCTTTCCTAGAGCTCTATCTAATACAGTGGAGTCTGACACTTCCGGCCATACAATTTCTCGTAAGGTGCCATCTTTAAACTCATCTGGAAACTATTGTTGTAGGCGAATTCCACCAATGGTAAATATTTTTTCTAACTGCCTAGAAATTCAAGGGCACAACACCTTAACATGTCCTTGAGAGTCTGAATCGTCAACTCAGATTGACCATCAGTCTGTGGGTGGAATGCCATACTAAAACTCAACTTTGTACCCAAGGCTTCTTGCAACTTCTTCCAAAATCTCGAAGTGAATCTTGGATCCCTATCTGAAATGATCGACAATAGTACCCCGTGTATTCTCACAATATCGGATATATACAAGTCAGCCAATCTTTCAAGAGAGAAATTTGTCCGTACAGGAATAAAATGAGCCGACTTCATTAGTCTATCAACTATAACTCAAATGGTATCTTTCTTCTTCAGTGTTAATAGCAATCCTATCACAAAATCAATAGTAATCCTGTCCCATTTCCATTCGGGAACCATCGGGGCTGTAATAAACCCAAAGGCACTTGATGTTTAGTCTTGACCTACTGACATATCAAGCATTTTGACACGAATTCAGAGATATCTCTTTGCATACCATTCCACCAGTACATGGCCTTTAAGTCATTGTACATCTTAGTACTTCCCGAATGAATAGACAAACGGTTATCATGCTCTTCTTGCAAAATTTTTCAAATAAGCTCATCGTCTCTCGGTGCAAAGATCCTATCTTTGAACATCAAGCAACCGTCGAAACCAATCCAAAAATCTAATTCAGTGCCTGACTCGTATTGAGTTCTCTTGGCTTGCAAATCACTATCATTGACTAGGGCTACACAAATTTCTTATAGAAATGTTGGTCTGGCTCTTAACTCTACCAAAATCGAACCATCATCTAACAAGGCCAACTACGTGTTCAAGGCTTTCAAAGCAAACAAAGATTTTTTGCTTAGTGCATCTGTGACCACATTCGCCTTTCTTGGGTGGTAGTCAATGATCAGTTCATAATCTTCAATCAACTCTAACCATCTCATTTGTCTCAGATTTAATTCTTTTTGAGTCATCAAGTACTTCAAACTCTTGTGATCAGTGAATACACGGCATGTCTCACTATACAAATGGTGTCTCCAAATCTTCAGGGCAAATACAATGGCTGTTAGCTCCAAGTCATGTGTTGGATAATTTTTCTCGCATGGCTTTAGTTGCCTCGAAGTATATGCTATTACTTTGCCCTCTTACATAAGCACGCAACTCAATCCATTTAAGGACGTGTCACTATAAACCTGAATACTTTTCCTGGTTCGGGTTGTACTAAAACTGAAGCTTTGGTCAGTAATGTCTTGAATTTCTCAAAACTCTGCTGACATTTCTCTGACCACTCAAACTTAACATCTTTTTGCAGCAATCTCGTGAAAGGAGTCGTAGTCATCGAAAACCCTTTTATGAAGTATTGATAGTAACAGGCTAAGCCTAAAAAGCTTCTAACCTTGATTATGTTCTTCAGCGGCTTCCGCTCAACAATAGTAGATATCTTATTTAGATCAACTCGGATGCCATCACTGACACAATGTGACCAAGGAATCTAACCTCTCGGAGCCAAAACTCACTCTTGCTAAATTTAGCATAGAACTGTTTGTCCCGTAAGACCTGTAAAACCGTTCTCAGATGTTCTACATGCTTAGTCTCATCCTTGAAATAAATTAGGATGTTATCAATAAACACAACAAAAAACTTGTTTAAGTATGGCCAGAATATCCTATTTATCAAGTCCATTAATACAGCTGATGCATTTGTCAACCCAAAAGGCATCACAAGAAATTCATAATGGCCATACCTCATTCTGAAAGCAGTCTTAGGTGCATCTGACTCTTTTACTCACAACTGGTAGTAGCCGGATCTTAGATCTATCTTAGAAGATCAAACAAGTCGTCAATCCTAGGCAACGGATACTTGTTCTTGATGGTTACCTTGCTAAGTTCTCGGTAGTCTATACATAGCCTCATCAAACCATCTTTCTTCTTTACAAATAATACTGGAGCACCCTAAGGCGAAAAGCTCAGTCTTGGAAAACTTTTATCTGTCAGTTCTTGCAACTGTGCTTTTAACTCTTTCAGTTCAGTTAGCACCATTCTATACGGAGCAATAGAGATAGGAGCTGTCCTTGGCACCAACTCAATACCAAATTCTACTTCTCTAACGGGAGGTAATCCGGGTAGCTCTTCTATAAACACATCCAGATACTTGTATACTATTGTTACCAATTCCAACTTCAACTCAGATTCTTCACTATTCAACACAAAAACAAGGTAGGCTTCATATCCTTTTCTCATATACCTTTGAGCCATCACTGAGGTAATCACAACCGGTGGAGTATCCAACTCGCTTAAATCAATCCGGAGAATCTCACCATCTGAGCATTTCAATTCGATATACTTGCTACCACAATTTACAATCATATCATGCACAACTAACCAATCCATGCCTAGTATTACATCAAACTCATCGAAGGGCAATAACATAAGGTTAGCTAGAAAACAATGACCTTGAATCATTAAAGGATAATTCTTACAAACTTCATCGACTATAACTGACTTACCTAGAGGGTTTGACACCTTAATCACAAATTCCGTAGGCTCTACAGATATCCATGCTAGACACTAATTTCATGCAAATGTACGAACGGGTTGACCCTGGATCAATTAAGGCAATGACATGTGTATTATAGATAGAAAATGTACCCATGATGACATCGAGAGAAGATGCTTCCTCTCGAGCCTGTAATGCATAAGTTCTTGATGGGGCTCGAGCCTCTGATTTTGTAGTAGCATCTTTAGCAACAGTTCGACTGCCACTTGCAATTCTGGGATGTCTCAGATGCCTACCTCGAGAAATAGGAGCATTCAGCTGTGGAGCTAATTCAACCTCTTTATTAGCTCGCTCAGGGTAGTCTCTTAGAAAATGGTCAAAAGACCCACATCTGAAACACGCACCACTCTTCATTTGGCACTCTCCAAAGTGAAATTTGCTACAGATTTTACACTTTGGCTTTTGATCATTTACGTTTCCCACACTAGTTACCATAGGGGAAGAAGACTTCGGGTTATACTGCTTAGAGCTTCTTGCTCTACTTGAATATCCTACTGATGAAGTGGACCGCTTTTGATCACTTCTTGATTTCTTTGTGGGGAAAGAGTGTGCTCTACTGTTAGACCTCTTACTCGAAACTCGAGCCTCTCTCTTAGCTTACTTTCTTTTCTTATTTAGCTCTTCGGCCTTCTTGTCTTGATCAGCTAATGTGGTAAATTCTTGTATCTCAAGGATCCCGATCAACAATTTAATTTCCTCATTCAAGCCTTCCTCGAAGTGCTTACACATTTTTGTCTCTGATTAGACCCACTCCGTTGCATACTAACTTAACCTTACGAATTCCCTTTCGTACTCTGACACAGTCTTATTTCCTTATTTGAGTTCTAGGAACTCCTTTCGCTTCGAGTCTAAAAACCTCTGAATGATGTATTTCTTTTTAAACTCAGCTTGGAAAAACTCCCATGTAATGTCTTCCTTCGGTACTAATGAGGATACCGTCTTCCACCAATACTATGTTGTATCTTTCAGAAGAGATACAGCACACATCAAGCATTCCTCGGGTGTACATGACAATTTGTCCAAAACTCACACAATGTTCTCAAGTGAGAACTCAGCTCGTTCCGTATCATCCTTAACCCTAGCCCTAAACTCTTCAGCCCCATATTTCCTAAGTTTATCTACTAGGGCCTTACCAATTCTCACAGGTGCCATAGCTTATGGCACTTCTCCCACCAGCCGAGCAGGAGGCGGAGGATGTCGTGGTATATTAGGGTGATTTCTTAAGTAATCCCCAAACCATTAATCCATCATCTTGAAGAAGGCAGCTCTTGCCGCTTTTTGACCATTAGACATATATTGTCTACTACTACTAGCAGTAGCTCACTGAACGGAAGCTGAAGTAAGGCTCCCGGCTCCCTCGGACTCATCTTGAGCTTGATTGGAAGACATTTACTATATTCAAATACAATTAAAAATGGTTAAGAGATACCACACTATCATAACTTGTGTAATGACATGTATAGCTATAGTCAATACATGCTACATTAGTCCTAGAACCGACTAAACTGTAGCTCTGATACCACTAAATGAAACACCCCTTACCCGTACCAGAGACCGAGACAAGTACAAGGCGTTACCAGACATATATTCAGACATTTCAAAAAATACGGGTTATAAAATTTCATTCTAATTTAAAACCAATTAGACAACATCATAGTGTCCCTATTATGGACCTACAAGGTCCAAAACATACATTAAAATTGATCCGAGACTAAACTGAGAACTATTGAAAATTTTAGTAAAATTCCTAGGGCTATGCCTCAGACGCCCGTGTAGAGGAAAAGCACATGCCCGTGTGCTTAGGGACACGCCCGTGTGCTTAGGGACACGCCCGTGTCCTTCACCCATGTTGAATTATTTGAATTTATTTTTCATTTTGAACCTACAGGGGGTTTCATACGGCCAAGTACACGCCCGTGTCCCTGGCCCATGTCCCTCACACAGCCTAGACATGCCCGTGTCATCTCTTGTATCCAAAAACCCAGATATTCTATTTACGACGTCATCATTAATTTTGAAGCACACGCCCAAGGCACACGCCCGTGTGCTTAGGCCGTGTCCACCACATGTTTGAGACACACAGTCGTTTTTCTGCCCATGTGTTTACAACCATGTAAACTGACCTAAAATTTTAGGTGTAGGGGACACACGACCAGGCAACATCCCCATGGGGGCTAAGCGTGTGTCACACACGGCCTAGACACATGCCCGTGTATCTACCCATATGGACCTTTTTAGGGCTATTTTCCAAGCCTTTGGTTACCCTCTATCATCCATACACGCTTATTCAATGGTATTTAACATGGTCTAATTATACTTTTAAACAACCTTGGTATAATTCATTACATGTTAACCTCATCCCATCGGTTTAGTACATGCTAAATTATCCTTTCCATATTAGGGATTAACATAGCACATTTTACATTTTACCCTTAGGCCATATTGTAACCATATACCATTATATGCTATGTCCACTCTCAAATTATTAGGTCCCATTTCAATCATCAATCCATGATAAACCTCATCATCATATCTCATGAAGTAATTAAACATAAACATACATCATTAGTAGGTTAACAACCTACATCAATATGAGCCATATCTCATGGTCATATACAAAAGAATAAGTAAACCATTTAAGCCCTTACATTGGCTAGCCAAATGACACATATAACAAAATAACCATAAACCCTATACACGCTATTAAACAAAATAAAAGTATCATATACCAAAGCGGGACAAGTCGATAGTGTGTTATTTCTCCAATCGTCTTCCAATCTTCACTGGTCCATGAGCTTTGCAAGATAGGGAAAAGAGAAGGGGTAAGCATTTATATGCTTAGTAAGTCTGAATAACTGGAAAGTAAACTTACTGATTAATTAGCATACAACCATATTTTGGCAATAATTCCAACAAGCATGAAATAGTTTCCCTATCACATGCACTCAATCATCAAGTTAGTCTCATAACAATACATCATGTCATTAGTCTTAGATGAGCTCATCAACTCAATATTTCCATTCTTTATTTCTCATGTTAATCCCATTGAATTTCTCAAAAATCTCGATGGATAGCCCAATTATCTTCAAGTCATACAAGTGATCATCTCAAGTACGCACTCCCGCGAACCTTACATCTTCTGGCAGGATTACCAGTCCAGGCTAAATCCCTTTTAATGACAATTGCTCTCATAAACTCAGATTTGAATTGCCAGTCCAGGCTAAATTTAGTCCTCAATCGGATTACCCGTTTGGGCTAAATCCTTAATGCACCTATATTCTTCGGGAGGCTCGATCACTCAAGGAACACCCGTTCGGGCTAGATCCTTTCTATTTTGAGATCATCGGGTTACCCATCCGGGATAAATCTTTTTCTACAACACATGTAGGATCTCATGTCACGCAAGCCATAATTTATCCATCGAATTTCCCTTTCCATTCAACCGGGACATTTGTCATCTTTCATTTACACTTGCACATTTCATGGTTTATCATGCAATGAATATCTAAATTTTCATACATTCAAGAACATGCATTATTTAAGTACAATAAAAGTTTACTTCGGGTTATAAGAACTTACCTGGTAGTTGTTTCAGATTCGTGTCTCAGCTATTTCGAAACCTTTTTTTTCCACGGTCGACCACCAGAATTGGTTCCTTGGGGTTTATATCAGTAAAAATAAATTATTAATACCTACCATTTTTCATTTTCAGTTTAAGACTCACCCTCAGGAAAAATGACCAATTTGCCCCTAACTTTTCACACTTTTACAATTTAGTCCTAAGGCTCGTATAATGAAATGCATGAAATTTTTAACTTACCCAAGCCTAGCGAATATTTTTCTTGCCTATAGCAGCCCACATTTTCTTTCATTTCACATTTTCTACCCATTTTCACAACTTTTACAAAATAGTCCCTCAAGCTATATCTATGAAAAACTACTTAGTAAAAGTTGTTTACTATCCTTTAAACTCTTATATTCCTCCATAAATCATCAAAACACAAACATCTCATGCATGGGTAAATTTTTGAACCTGAACCCTAGCTTGAAATATGGGTAGAAATAGAGACAGCATGTTACGAGGATCTCAAAAATACGAAGAACGTTAAAAAGGGGCTAGGGAGCACTTACTATTAAGCTTGAAAATGTTGAAAACCCTAGCTATGGAGACCCCTTCAAATTCAGCAGCATGGAAAAGAAAATGAGTGAATTTTTGCTTGATTTTCCCCTTTTCTTTCATTAATTAACCAAATGACCAAAATGCCCTTCCTTACCAACCTTTCCAAATTTTCCATGCATACCCACTTTTGTCCAAAAACTTAGAAATTGGGAAAATACCTATTTCAGGACCTCTAATTAATATTCCAAATTAATTTAATACAAATCACGTTTAGAATCCAAGTTTTGCAATTTTTTCAATTTGGTCCCTGATTTCCAATTGGACACCTTATACTTAGAATTTCTTCATGAAACATTAACACATGCTTATTTTCATGTTCTAAACCTCATAACAATAATAAAAAAATATTTTTTCGTCGGATTTGTGGTCCCAAAATCACTATTTCGACTAGGCCCAATTTTGGGATGTTTTAATATACACATGCCTGTGTGAAAATATCGATGAGAATTTTTGCCAATAAAGTGTCCAATTGAGTTATTAGGACTAAATTCCAATAAGTGAAAAACATGTGTTCTAGTTGATTTAAAGGCTTAATTGTGATGATATTTGAAATTTGAAGTCCTTATTTGGAATTAGACCATTATATGTCATTATGGACAAAAATAGACATAGGAGGGATAAAATATCAAAGTTATTATGGAAGGGCATTTTGGTCCATTGGTTAATAAAAGAATTAAAAGGGAAAAATAGTCAAAATTTGTGTCCATCTTCATCCTCCTTGGCTGAATTTCACAAGAAGCCATAGCTAGGGTTTCTTTCATCTTTCAAGCTCAAAGTAAGTGTATTCTAGCCCCGTTTTTAAAGTTCTTTATATTTTTGAAATCCTTGTAGCTTGATTTAGCTATTTCTACCTTTAATTTGAGCTAGGGTTCATGTTCAAAAACATACCCATGCATGACATGCTTGTGCTTTGATGTCTAAAGGAAGAATATGGAGGTTTGAGGTGTGATAAAAAAATTTTACTAGGTGGTTTTTGGTGAAATTGATAAAAGGGACCTAATTGTAAAAGTTTTAGAAACTATGTAAATGTGTGAATAAATGAAAAATGTGGGTTGGTATAAGAAGGAAAATGATTCAGCTAGGCTTGAATAATGAAAAAATGGGTACTTTTCTTTTTACGAGCTTAGGGGAAATTTTGTAATTTTGTAAAATTTTAAGGGCAAAATTTAAAATTTCCATATCATGATTTTTGGACTGAAATGAATAATGCGTGTATTAAATAAGCTAAATGTGCTATTATAGATCAAGAGGGACAAGGGATAGACCTTGATCGAGGAAAAAGGCAAGGTTGTGGACTAAATCGCAAATTTGTCATATTTTGCACCGCGGTAAGTTGTGTGTAAGTAATTCAACAAATCCAATACTACATATTTAATATTTGACATTATATGATACATGTATGTATGCTTTAATAAAATTGACTTGTGATGATCTAATGGAAGTTTAGTAATAGCCTCGTGTCTCAGAAGCCCGGGTGACCCAAATGAATACTTAGGACTTGAATGTCGTGACACCGTGCTAAATGTGCCTGTGTAAGACCATGTCTGGGATATGGCATCGGTGATGATAAATGTTCCGGTGTAAGACCATGTGTGGGACATGGCATCGACGATGATATGTGTGCCAGTGTAAGACCATGTTTGGGACATGGAATCGGCGATGATATGTGTGCCAGTGTTAGATCATGTCTGGGACATGGCGTCGACAATGATATGTGGATTCATGTAAGACTATGTCGGGGACATGGCATTGGTACTTTAATTGGTGTATGACAACCCAGAGTTTCTTTTAGTATTCCAGTGGTTCAACGGGCAATTCAAGATGTTGGGTTAAGAAGTGGAGTGATATGAGTAATAATGTAGGATACAGGTATATACGTAAACCTCATGAGTATTGAACTCGATTCATGATGGGAAATTTAGCATGAGTAGAAAAGAGTAAGATAAGCTTGATGTTTAATGACATTTAATGTTAATTTTGACTACGTTCATATGTGTAGTATGATATTGCGGTGATAATTGATAATATGTTTAATCCATGAATATCTTGACTTATTTTTTTATTTATTTACATGCAAATTACTAAGCCCTGTTCTTACCCTTCTCTCTTTTCCCTTTTCTTTTAACATCGTCAAGCTAGCTCAGGGATCGTGGACGTCAAAGCTTGAGTCACACTATTAACAAATCTTTTGGGTTATAATTAGTTTACTACATTTAAGTATGACATGTATAGGGGACTTAGTCTTTTGTTATAAGTGTCATATTTGTTAGCCAAAGTGATGTCTCCTTTTGGTATATTATTCCATTTTGTACATGGCCATGAAATATGGCTCATATTGATTATGGGTTTGAAATCCCTAAATATTGTTACATGCATGAGATGTGTTATTACTTTTGTGGTGTGTGCCAAATGGTTGATAAAATGTAATTTATGTTTGATGGATTAATGATGCCAATTGGTATGGTCACTATATTAATAAAGGTAAAAAAATGTATTGAATGAACATAACAAGTCAAGGAGTCCCAATTAGGTAAACTTCATATGAATTCATCATGCATGAGTTAAAGCTATGGATGTCTAAGTGACCCTTTTATGGCATGTCAACCACCATTGGCATATGAGTGTGTGTTGGGGTTGTTAAGGGTGACAAGAGGGCTTGGAAAATAGCCTCAAAGTTTTCCACATGGGTAGACAAACGGGCATGTGTGTAGGCCGTGTGTGACACACGGTCAACCCCATGGGCGTGTAGTCTGGCCGTGTGTCTCCTGCACTCTAGTTTTATAAGTCAGTATGCATAGTACTAAACACACGGGCAGAGACACGGCCGTGTGGAGGACAAGGCCTTAGGACATGGGCTTGTGCCTAGGCCGTGTGAAGTCTACACCTTAAATACAAAAATTTAATTCGCAACACAGCCTAGCACACGGGCATGTGACTTGGCTGTGTGATATTAAATTTATTGTGACGTCATAAACAAAGAGTTAAAAGGCCTGGGGACACGGGCGTGTCAAGGGCAGACGTGCGTGTCCTTGTGTCCACACGGGTGTGTGATCCTGTTTTAAGAAAAATTTTCTAAAGTTCACAGATTAGTCCCAAACCGACCCCAATGTATGTGTTGGGCCTCGTAGGCCCATATAAGGGACGATATGCATGTTCTTGAATAAATTTTAATTTTGAACAAAATTTAATGGCTCGATTTTACATAGTAATGTATATTCAAGTCCAATAATGCCTCATATCCTATCTTGGCATCGGACACTGGTAAGGGGGGTTTATTTATTCGAATCAGAGCTACGATTTAGTCGGTTTTAGGACTATGTAGCAAGTGTGGATGTCTAACTATGAATGCGATACTTGTATTATGATAGTGTGAGAACTCCTGACAATTAAAATTGTGTTTTATATAGTACATGGATCCTAAACGAGCAGTTGCTGACGATGTAGAAAGTAATGCGCCTGCTCTCACTAAAGGAGCAGTTCCAGTTGATAGTAGACCCGAGACAATTAGTAGAGGAGAAGGAGGCAGAGAAGCCTTTCTCCACATGATGAATAATTGGTACATTGAGTTTGTTCGAGCAAACCTGGGTGTTCAACCTCCCCCACCCCTTCCCATTCCTCAGCTTACCCCTGTAGCTCCCCAAGTTGTTGAAATGGTGAGAAGGGAAAGGCCTTCGGTTGATCAATTTAGAAAGCAAGGAGCTGAAGAGTTTCGAGCTAACATTGATGATGATCTAGAAAGAGTAGAGTTTTGGCTCAAGAACACCATCCGAGTCTTTGATGTGTTGTCATGCACATTAGAGGAGTGCATGAAGTGCGTGGTATCGATTCTAAGAGATTCTGCTTGCCAGTGGTGGAATACCCTCGTGTTGGTTGTGTCGAGGGAGAAAGTGACTTAGCAGTTTTTCCAAGAGGAATTTCGCTAGAAGTATATCAGTCAAAGGTTTATGGATCAAAAGAGGAAGGAGTTCCTCGAGTTGAAATAGGGAAAAATGACAGTTATCGAGTATGAGTGTGAGTTTGTGAGGCTTAGCAAATACGCTCAGGAATGTGTATCTACTGAAGCCATCATGTGTAAAATATTTGATGACGAGTTGAACAAAGACATCCAATTGCTGGTTGGCATCCTCGAGTTGAAAGAGTTTGTAGTATTGGTCGAAAAAGCATGCAAGGCCGAAGAATTGGCCAAAGAAAAATGGAAAGTTGATTTGTTGTCCCGAGACTTGAAGAAGAGGCAACTAAGCAAATATTTTCAATCTTCATCTAAGAAGTTGAGAGAGTTTACTACTCGATCTAATGCCACTGTTGGGTATTCAAGCAAGAATAGGAGTAAACAGTACACGGTTTCAAAAGCTCAGACTACCTCAATTTCCAGTGTTGGGAATGCTCGACCCGATAGATCAGGATGTCCCCAATGTGAGAGATGCCACTTTGGCGAGTGTCAAGGGAATGATAAAACTTGTTTTAAGTGTGGTTCCCCTGATCACTTTTTTAGGGATTGCCCCAAGAGGACGAAAAGAAGAAATCTCCATGGAACAAGGTCAGATAGTACTGCTAATAAGGGAAAACCTCATAGGGTAGTGGAACGAGTAGCAAAGGTGCACCTAGGGAGTCTGCTGTTAGACCTGAGGGCAGCACACCTGTGAGGACCTATGCCATTCGCGCTTACGAAGAGGCCTCGTCTCCTAATGTAATTACGGGTACATTTTCTATCTATGAAACTCCTGTTGTTTCTTTGATTGATCCGGGATCTACCCATTCATATATTTGCAGGAAGTCGGTGTCTGGTATGAACTTTTTTGTTGAACCTACTAAAATCGTAGTAAAAGTGTCAAACCCGTTACGCAAGTATGTGTTAGTTAATAAAGTGTGTAAAAATTACCCTTTAATGATTAGAGGTCATTATTTCTCGGCTAATCTTATGCTATTACCGTTCGATGAATTTGATGTAATTCTTGGTATGGATTGGTTGACCACTCATGATGTGGTACTGAATTGTGGAAGAAAGTTTATCAAACTGAAATGTGAGAATGGTAATGTTCTTCGGGTTGAACCAGATGAATTAAATGGCATGCCTGCAGTGATTTCTTCTATCTCTGCTCAGAGATGTATAAGAAATAGGTAAGAAGCCTACCTCACCTTTATCTAAACACTAAGGAGCCTAAGTTAAAGATTGAGTCGGTACCAATAGTATGTGAATATTTGGATGTGTTTTCAGAAGAATTGCCAGGGTCACCTCCTATTAGGGAAGTAGAGTTTGGCATTGATTTGACTCCTAGTACTGCACCTATTTCGATTGCCGCATATAAGATGGCCCCAACAGAATTAAAAGAGTTGAAGGTTTAGTTACAAGAGCTATCTGATAAGGGTTTCACGAGACCGAGCTTTTCACCTTGGGGTGCTCCTGTGTTATTTGTGAAAAAGAAAGATGGTTCGATGAGACTATGTATAGATTATTGACAGCTCAATAAGGTGAAAATAAAGAACAAGCATCCTTTGACAATAATTGATGATCTATTTGATCAATTAAAGGGAGCCATAGTATTTTCAAAGATAGACTTGAGGTCAGGCTACTAACAGTTGCGAGTTACAGAATCAGATGTGCCTAAGACTGCTTTTAGAATGAGGTATGGCCATTATAAATTTCTCGTTATGCCATTTAGGTTAACAAATGCTCCTACCGTATTTAATGAATAGAATATTTTGGCCTTATTTGGATAAATTTGTAGTGGTGTTCATCGATGATATTTTGATTTATTCAAGAGATGAGGCAGAGCATGTCGGGCACTTGAGAACTATTTTTCAGACTTTGAGGGACAAACAATTGTATGCCAAGTTCAATAAAAGTGAATTTTGGCTTCGTGAAGTCGGGTTTTTAGGACATATTGTTTCTGGAGACGGTATTAGAGTTGAGTCAAGCAAGATTTCAGCCATTGTTGACTGGAAACTGCCAAAGAATGTGACAGAGCTCAGAAGCTTTTTAGGCTTGGCCGGTTATTATAGACAGTTTGTTAAAGGATTTTTGATGATATTGCCACTCCAATGACGGAGTTGTTACAAAAGGATGTTAAGTTCGAATGGACAGAGAAGTGCCAACAGAGTTTTGAGAAACTGAAAGCGTTGTTGACTGAAGCTCCAGTGTTAGTTCAACCTGAGCCAGGAAAGGAGTTCCTAATCTTCAGTAATGCATCATTGAATGGTTTGGGATGTGTGCTTATGCAAGAAGGCAGAGTGATAGCCTATGCATCCAAACAATTGAAACTACATGAGGAAAATTACTCGACACATGATTTAGAGCTAGCCGCAATTGTGTTTGCATTAAAGATTTGGAGACACCATTTGTATGGTGAGACTTGTCGAATATTCATCGATCACAAGAGTTTGAAGTACCTGATGACCCAAAAGGATTTAAATCTTAGGCAACGGAGATGGCTAGAATTAATAAAAGATTATGAGTTAATAATTGACTATCATCCGGGAAAGGCGAATGTGGTCGTTGATGCCCTAAGTAGAAAATCCTTGTTTGCTTTAAGAGCCATAGATGCTTAGTTAGCCTTATCAGATGATGGTGTCGTCGTAGTGGAGTTGAGGACCAAGTCGATATTCCTTCAAGAAATTTGTAAAGCTTAGAGTAACGACAATGAATTGCAAGCCAAGAGAACTCAATGTGAGTCGAGTTTTGAATTTGATTTTTGGGTTGATTCTGATGGTTGCTTCTGAGATAGAATTTGTGTTCCTAATGACACCGAATTAATTCATAAGATTTTCAATGAGGCACATAATGGTCGTCTGTCAGTACACCCTGGTAGTACTAAAATGTAAAATGACTTGAAGAAAATATATTGGTGGGACGGTATGAAGAGAGATATTTCTAAGTTTGTTGTGAGATGCTTAATTTGTCAACAAGTAAACGCTGAACACCAGGTGCCTTCAAGGTTATTACAGCCTATCATGGTTCCCGAGTGGAAATGGGAATGAATTACCATGGATTTTGTATCGGGCTTACCTTTGACACCGAGTAAGAAAGATACGGTGTGGGTCGTTGTTGATCGATTGACGAAGTCAGCTCATTTCATTCCGGTACGTACTGAGTACTCGCTTGATAAACTGAGCTATATATTTCTGAAATTGTGAGACTTCACAGAATACCCTTATCGATCATATCAGATAGAGATCCGAGGTTTACCTCACGGTTTTGGAAAAAGGTTACAAGAAGCCTTGGGCACGAGGTTGAGTTTTAGTACTGCTTTCCACCCACAAACCGATGGCCAATCCGAAAGAGTGATTCAAACCTTGGAAGACATGTTGAGGTGTTGTGTTCTAAAATTCCAAGGTAGTTGGGAAAAATACTTACCTTTGGTTGAGTTTGCCTATAACAATAATTTTTAGACGAGTTTAAAAATGGCACCCTATGAAGTGTTGTATGGCCGGAACTGTTGAACTCCCTTGTATTGGACAAACCTCAAGGAAAGTAAATTGCACGGGGTTGACTTGGTTAAGGAAACCGAGGACAATGTGAAAGTAATTAAAGATTGCTTAAGAGCGGCATCGGATAGACAAAAGTGTTATGTGGATTTGAAAAGAAAAGAAATTGAGTTTCAAGTTGGTGATAAGGTATTTTTGAAAGTATCCCGATGGAAAAAGGTTCTGAGATTCAGCAGGAAGGACAAGTTAAGTCCTCGTTTCATAGGACCTTACGAGATCACCGAAAGGATAAGACTGGTAGCTTATCGGTTGGCTTTACCACCGGAGTTGGAAAATTTCCATGATGTATTCTACGTGTCTATGTTGCATCGTTATAGATCGGACCCCTCACATGTGATATCACCGAAAAAAGTTGAGATTCGACCAGACATGACTTATGGTGAAGAGCCGATCAAGATCTTGGATTGAGAAGTCAAACAGTTGAGTAACAAGAATAGCGCCTTAGTAAAAGTGTTATGTCATAGACATGGGATAGAGGAGGCTACATGGGAGCCTGAGGAAGCCATGAGAAATCAATACCCGCACTTGTTTACCGATAAAATTTTCTTAGATGAAAATCCTTAAAGGAAAGAATTGTAACATCTTAAATTAGGGCCTAGTTGAAACAGTGGTTTTGAGACCACAAATTCGAGATAAAAATAATCATTTTATAAATATTACAAGGTCCATGATATATATGCATGCCTGTGTGAAAATATCGATGGGAAATTTTATCGATAAATTGTCCAATTGAGTTATTAAGACAAAATTGCAATAAGTGAAAAACATGTGTTCTAGTTGATTTAAAGGCTTAATTGTGATGAGATTTGAATTTTGAAGTCCTTATTTGGCAATTAGACCATTATATGTCATTATGGATAAAAATGGACATAGGAGGGATAAAATATCAAAGTTATAATGGAAGGACATTTTGGTCCATTGGTTAATAAAAGAATTAAAAGGGAAAATAGTCAAAATTTGTGTCCATCTTCATCTTCCTTGGCCGAATTTCAAAAGAAGCCATAGCTAGGGTTTCTTTCATCTTTCAAGCTCAAAGTAAGTGCATTCTAGCCCCGTTTTTAATGTTCTTTATATTTTTGAAACCTCATAGCTCGATTTAGCTATTTCTACCTTTAATTTGAGCTAGGGTTCATGTTAAAAAACATACCCATGAATGACATGCTTGTGATTTTATGTCTAATGGAAGAATATAGAGGTTTGAGGTGTGACAAACAACTTTTACTAGGTGGTTTTTGGTGAAATTGATAAAAGGGACCTAATTGTAAAAGTTATAGAAACTATGTGTAAATGTGTGAATAAATGAAAAATGTGGGTTGGTATAAGAGGAAAAATGATTCGGCTAGGCTTGAATAATGAGAAAAACGGGTACTTTTCATTTTACGAGCGTAGGGGCAATTTTGTAATTTTGTAAAATTTTAAGGGGCAAAATTGTAATTTTTCCATACCATGATTTTTGGACTGAAATGAATAATGCATGTATTAAATAAACTAAGTGTGCTATTATAGATCAAGAAGGACGAGGGATAGACCTTGACCGAGGAAAAGGCAAGGTTGTGGACTAAATCGTAAATTTGTCATATTTTGCATCGAGGTAAGTTGTGTGTAAGTAATTCAACAACTCCAATATTACGTATTTAATATTTGAAATCATATGATACATGTATGTATGCTTTAATAAAATTGACTTGTGATGATCTAATGGAAGTTTTATGATAGCATTTTGTCTTAGAAGCCCAGGTGACCCAAAGGAATACTTAGGACTTGGATGTCGTGACACCGTGGTAAATGTGCCTGTGTAAGACCATGTCTGGGACATGGCATTAGAGATGATATATATGCCTGTGTAAGACCATGTCTGGGACATGGTATCGGCGATGATATATGTGCCTGTGTAAGACCATGTTTGGGACATGGCATCAACGATAAAATGTGTGCCTGCGTAAGACCATGTCTGGGACATGGCATCGGCAATGATATGTGTGCCAGTGTAAGAGCATGTCTGGGACATGGTATCGGTGATGATATATGGATTCATGTAAGACCATGACGGGGACATGGCATTGGTACTTTAATTGGTGTATGACAATCCCGAGTGTCCTTTAGTACTCCGGTGGTTCAACGGGTCATTCAAGATGTTGGGTTGAGAAGTGGAGTGATATGATTAAGAACATACGGTATAGGTATGTGCGTAAACCTCATGAGTAGAAAAGAGTAAGATAAGGTTGATGTTTAATGAGTTTTAATGTCAATTTTGACTACGTTCATGTGTGTAGTATGATATTGTGGTGATAATTGATAATATGTTTAATCCATGAATATCTTGACTTATGTTCTTATTTATTTACATGCAACTTACTAAGCCCTGTGCTTACCCTTCTCTCATTTCCCTTTTATTTTAGAATCGTCAAGCTAGCTCTAGGGTCGTGGATGTCGGAGCTAGAGTCACACTATCAACAAATCTTTTGGGGTATAATTAGTTTACTACATTTAAGTATGGCATCTATAGAGGACTTAGTATTTTGTTATACGTGTCATATTTGTTAGCCAAAGTGATGGCTCTTTTTGGTATATCATTCCATTTTGTACATGGCCGTGAAATATGGCTCATATTGATTATTGGGTTGAAATCCCTAAACATTGTTACATGCATGAGATCTCTTATTAATTTTGTGGTGTCTGCCAAATGGTTGATAAAATGTGGAATTTATGTTTGATGGATAAATGATGCCAATTGGTATGGTCACTATACTAATAAAGGTAAAGAAATGTATTGAATGAACTTAACAAGTCAAGGAGTCTCAATTAGGTAAACTTGATATGAATTTATCATGCATGAGTTAACATTATGGATGTCTAAGTAACCCTTTTATGGCATGTCAACCACCATTGGCATATGAGTGTGTGTTGGGGTTGTTGAGGGTGACAAGAGGGCTTGGAAAATAGCCTCAAACTTGTCCACATGGGTAGCCTTACGACCATGTGTCTAGGTCGTGTGTGACACAAGGTCAGCCCAATTGGCATGTAGTCCGGCCATGTGTCCCCTGTACTCTAGTTTTATAAGTCAGTATGCATGTTAATAAACATACGGTCAGAGACACGACCGTATGCCTCAGTCGTGTGGAGGACACGACCTTAGGACATGGGCGTGTGCCCAGGCTATGTGAAGTCTGCACCTTAAATGCGAAAGTTTAATTCGCCACACGGTCTAGCACACGGGCGTGTGACTTGGCCGTTTGATATTAAATTTATGCTAACGTCATAAATAGAGAGTTACATGGCCTGGAGACACAGACGTGTCCTTGTGTCTACACGGGCATGTGACCCTGTTTTAAGAAAATTTTTCTAAAGTTCCCGGATTAGTCCCGAACCGCCCTTGATGTATGTTTTAGAGCTTGTAGGCTTATATAAGGGACTATATGCATGTTCTTGAATAAATTTTAAATTTGAACAAAATTTTATGGCCCGATTTTACATAGTTATGTATATTCAAGTCCAGTAATGCCTCGTATCCTCTCCCGGCATTGGACACGAGTAAGAGGTGTTACACAGTAACTCTTCAGGAAACATATCTGGATATTCACAAACAACTGGCACTGATTCAATCTTCTTTTTAGTCACTTTCGTGTCGAGCACATAAGCTAAATAAGCTTCGCAACCCTTTCTCACATATTTTTGAGCTAACATCATTGAAATCACATTTGGCAATCCATTCAAATCATCTGATTCAATTCGAATAATCTCATTACTCTGACATCTCAAACCAATCATCTTTCATTTTCAATTTACAACAACATCATGCAACATTAACCAGTCCATACCCAGGATTATGTCAAACTCGTCAAATGGTAACAACATCAAATCTGCCAGAAAGCAATTACCTCGAATCATCAATGGACAATTCTTGCACACTTTATCGACTAAAACACACTTGCCTAAGGGATTCGATACTGTAATTACAAATTCAGTAGACTCTATACGCAAAGTCTTACTAGATACTAAATTCATGCATATATACGAATGAGTAGACCCTGGATCTATCAATGCAATAACTTTAGTATCATAGAGAGTAAAAGTGCCGGTAATAACATCCAGAGATGATGCTTCTTCATGTGCTCGAATAGCGTAGGCTCGTGCAGGTGCTCTAGCATCAGATCTAGCTGCAGTGTCTCGCGTCACACCCCTACCACCACTCGCATTTCCTATGTTTCTCGGTGGTCTACCCCTAGCTACAGTGTTACTCGGCCTCGTGTTCTGAGCATTATCTTTTTCAACTAGCTCTGGGCAATCTTTTATAAAGTGATCTCGTGAACCACAACTGTAATAAGTTCGATTATTACTCTTTCTCCAGCAATCTCCAAAATGCCGTCTTCCACATTATTGACACTCAGGCTTAAAATCTTTTATGTTACCAACGCTTGATACTGATATGGCTTGAGCTTTAGGATTAGTGTATTTCTTGCGACAATCTCTATTCTAATATCTCGTTGAAGCCGTCGATCTATTAAAGTAATCTCTTGATTTCTTCAATGAGGAATGATAAGATTTATTCATCGATCTCTTCCTCGAATCTCTCGCCTCTCCATCAACTTTTTTTTGTTCTTTGCTGAGGTCCTCGGCTTTACAAGCCCTCTCAACCAGTACGACAAATTCTTTCAGCTCAATTATTCCAACTAACAGCTCTATATCTTCATTTAATCCATCAACAAATCTTTTACACATGATCTCTTCAGTAGACACATATTCTTGAGCATATTTACTTATATGTACAAATTCTCTTTCATATTCAGTAACGGTCATCCAGCCTTTTTTCAATTCCAGAAACTCTTTATTTTTCTGACTGAGGAATCTTTGGCTTATGTACTTCTTCTGAAACTCTATTTGAAAGAATTCCCAGGTAACTCATTCCCTAGGAAATGCCGATGTCAACGTTTTCTACCAGTGATATGCATTATCTCTAAGCAAAGATACTACGCATTTAATACATTTCATCTTGAGTACAAAATAATTCATCAAATACTCGGATAATGCTCTCAAGCCAGAACTCAGCCCTCTCGACATCATCAACCGTAGCCCAAAACTCTTTAGCCTCGTATTTATGAATCTTATCAATAGGTGGCTTACTCAATCAAATCGGATCTATTACTTGTGGCACAACCGGGACTTGTTGAGGAACAGGTGGGGGTAGAGGTTGTTGAGCAGCTGGATTCGTTTGTACGAATTTCGTGAACCGCTCAGTCATAATTTGGAAGAAGGCTTGCTTAGCCTCTCCTCCCTGACTACTAGATATCGGCCTAGATTCGGCCGGCGCTGCCCCTTGAGCGGGAGCGGGCACATTGCTCTAACATCATCAGCTATCACTTGTTCGGGATCCATTAGCTATATAAAAAACACATTATAATTGTCAGGAATAATCACACTATCGCAATTAATATATATGGCATATATAGCTAGACTCACATACACTACTTAGTCCTAGAATCAACTCAACCGTAGCTCTGATACCAATCAGATGTAACACCCCTATCCCATATCCATCACTAGACTAGGGCTAAGAGGCATTACTGGACAATTAAAATATTTCGAATACATTTCACATTCAATAAGTATAACATCATCATGTCATAATCAAGCATCAACCTTAAGTCCCTATTTTGAGTCATCGAGACCTTAATCATACATTAAAAAAGGGTTAGGACTAATCGAGCACATACAAATTTTTCAAAAACTTAAACATACTTTCTCAGTTTTAAAGGTCACACGTCCGTGTGATCAGGCCGTGTGCCTCACACGGTATTAGACACGCAGGTGTGTCTAACCATGGAAAAACAGGGCATACATACTAACTTAACCACACGGCCATAAGACACGCCCGTGTGCCTTGGCCGTGGTCAAAGCTGACTTGGATAACACAGCTAACCTGTAACACCCCTTACCCGTACCCAAGGCCGGGATAAGGTACGAGGCGTTATCGGACAAACATACAAACATTAAACTAAAATACGGGCCATAAAATTTCATTCATATTTCAAAACATTCATTCACTTACACATAGTCCCTTATTTGAGTCTACGAAGCCCAAAACATACTTTAGAAAGGGTTCGGGACTAAACCGAGAACTTACGAAAATCTTGGAAATTTCATGCTTTAAGGCTCCACAAGCCCGTGTCCCAAAGTCGTGTTCCATACACGGCTGAGACACATGGTCGTGTCTCTGCCTGTGTGGAATATACCTAGGCTATTTTCCAAGCTTTGGTCAACCTTAATCTCTTACACACTTATACAAAATCAAAAGCATATAACATGGTATTCATTTAATGATTAAATATTCTCATTAAACCACAAACATAGCATTTGTATGTCATCATACATGTGTCTCTCATAGTCATTTTACCTTGTTTATTATAGTACCACTTATACATTTATACCAAGATTATCATCTTACCAAATATCTTCAGCTTAATCAAGAAGCATTCATATTTAAAACTAGATCATATCTTTATAAAATACCACAATTTAAATGCGCAAAATAACATGTTTGCCTGAAACATTTCAATTCAACTCCATACCCAACAAGCATTACATTGAGACTAGTCATATATATATACATGTCATGATACATATCATTCTCTCTTTTTTTCCTTATAAACACATATCATTTATTTCATTAAATCAATATTTCATATACCATAGTTTTCATGTATTCCACATATATTGATTTTCCTCCTCCTCCTCTCCATTTCATATCCTTAATGTATATAGCATTCTTGTAAGTACGATTACACAATTTACTAATAAATGCTCACATCAAACTATCCACACGAGTCATAGTCACTTACTTACTTATAATTTGAGTTACAGAGCTCCAAATTAAGATCTGTAAATTTCCCCTGAAGTTAAACTCACATATATTTCCACCATAAAATTTTCATAATTTTTGGTTTAGCCAATTAGTACAGTTTATTCATTAAAATTTCCCCTATTTCACTTTCTGACAGTTCTGACTTCTCTTCACTAAAAATTAATTATCTCATAGTACAGAACTCGGATAATGTTCTTGTTGATTTATCTTGAAAATAGACTCATTAGGAATTTTAAAAATATAATTTTGAGCCCCTAATTATTTTTATCAAATTTTTTGTAAATTTCCAAAGTCAGAACAGGGGATCACGTAATCATTCTGAACCAGTCTCACAAAAACATAAATATCTCAAAATATAGAACTTCTTTTATTGCTTTGTTTCTTTTATATGAAAATAGACTCATTAAGATTTAATTTGATATCTCATTAAGTTGCTAATTCAGTTTTTACTATTTTTGGTGATTTTTAAAAGTCACGTCACTGCTACTGTCCAAAATAGTTTTATTGCTAATTCACTCTTTCACACTTTCTTTGTATTAACCTCATTTTAACATACATATCACAAATCATTTTCACCACATTTCATACATCACAAGTATAGGCCCATGATCACAAGGTCACCATAAAATCATCCTTATGTATAACTTACTTGTTTATAACCTTACCACATCCTGGTCACTTAATGAACACATTATTCACATAACCAAGTTCCTGCACTTATTCATCACAAAACTCACAAAGCAATACATAGAGAGTCTCCCGTTGAACACTTCGGATCAATCCTCGATACTTGGTGGTTTCAGCACATAGCTCCACCCATCATATAGTTCGACTCTCTTGTACACATGGTGAACACTCAGTACCACCCATGTGACCTAGCCAATTTATCTCGTAGCTCTCTTGTCTACATGGTGTCCTTCACCTGGAACCACGCATGCGACCTAGCTACATATATCCCGTAGCTCTCTTGTCTACATGGTGTACACGTAGTATCACCCATGCGACCTAGCTACATCATAATGTCTCGTAGCTCTCTTGTACACATGATGTGCACTCAGCACCATACATGTGACCTAGCTACGTTCCATCTATATTATTCAATCTTTCCGAATGTTCAACCGGGATTTCTCTCTCTTTTCCAACAATTTCACCAATCAAGTAATTATCCACAAACATATTTCCAATATTATTATAAATATCATAATACAAGTAATATTGATGTATTACTTACATATAAACTTACATCTAATTTAATATCAAGGCAATAACATTAAATTACACATTACCTTATTAAAAATCATATGAACTTACAATTTCCATAATATCCATAATCATAGAAATCACATTTATTTATGATAATTCAATGCACTTCATGTACCATAGACATATTTTTAAACCAATTCATAAACTGGGCACCATAATCATTTAATTTAACATAATTCAATTAATTCACTAAATTTAACTTTCAAATATAAATTACAGCATTATTACTGTATTATTATCATACCAACTTACATACTTCCAACATCTCGGAAATTATAATAAATATATCAATTTTACATTGAAACATGCATAAATTAATGCTTATTATACATATAAACTTACCTCGATACTAAAACGGCCATTTTACCAACTTTCCCAATTTTTGATTTTTCTATCATTCTAGGTTCAAATCTCGTTTTCCAGGATCTAAAACATCATATTTTACTTATTTAATTAATGTACTATTTAAAACATTCCTTAACTCAAACTTTAGAAAAATTACAATTTTGCCCTTAAACTTTTGCATATTTACACTTTTGCCCCAAGGCTCGGGAATTAAACTTCATCCCTTATTCTTATGTTTTATGACATGATGATCACTTTTCCCTTATATGGAAACATCAAATTCTCACTCTAACATATACTTATGACTATTAGGTATTTTTACTAATTAAGCCATTTTACTCGTTTTCACTCAAACCGAGTAGCACAAGTTGTCTAACATAATTTAAAACCTCATATTTTATCATAAAATAACAAAATAAACACATTTCACCTATGGGTATTTTTCCAAATATGAACCCTAGCTTAAATTATTGCTAGAATAAGCTTAATCAAATTACCGGGATTCTAAAAACGTAAAGAACTTGAAAAACGGGGTTAGAACGGACTTACTATTGAGCTTGGAAAGCTTGAAAACCCTAGCCATGCCTTCCCCCATGCTAATTTCGGCCTCCATGAAAAAGATGAGTCAATTTTGGCTTTATTTTCCCTTTTTATTTCTTTTAATTACCAAATGACCAAAATACCCTTCCTTACTAAACTTTCAAAAATTCCATCCATGTCCAATTTTTGTCCATCACTTAGAAATTTGTAAAATTGCTATTTAAGACCTCTTAATTAATATTTTAAAGCAATTTCATACTAGAAACTTCTAGAATGCAAGTTTTGCAACTTATTCAATTTAGTCCCTAACTTCAAATTGAGCACTTTATGCATGGAATTTCTTCACGAAATTTTCACACAATCATGCAATCATATCATAGACCTCAAATAATCATAAAATAATTATTTCTATCTCAGATTTTCTGGTCCCAAAACCTCTGTTCCAACTAAACCCAATTTTGGGCTATTACATAACCACACGCCCATGTGTCTAACCTCTGTACCCTTCGAAATGGCCACACATGCCCATATGCCAAGGTTGTGTGCCTCACACGGCCACGCACGAGACTGACTTGAATAGCTAAATTACAACAGATACACGTCGAGACACATGCCCGTGTGCTCAACTGTGTGGGGTGAAATTAGGCTTGGTTTAAGCCACATTTCCCAACTATCTCAAACACTCAAAACCTACAACATTTTAGCCTTATTTGCATACATTCATAGGCAACCAATTCAACCACTTTGTATATATATCATACCATTCAAATACCATCCAAATCACTACTCAATTTCACAACCAAAACATACCAAATCAATTTACCAAAGTCATCACAACTTACATAAGTTTCAAATACATAAACTCATCATTTATTCACATACTTCATACTACAAAACTTGCCAATTCAACATTCCAAAATCAAACCATCACATGAACATTATATACATCATATGACCCACCTATCAAACACACCATTTTAGCCAACTTATGAGGCCATACATACCAATATTTACAAGCCAAGTCTCATGCTAATCATAACACAAAACATATCATAATAACACTAGCCTATACATGCCATATACCATATATGCAACTATCAAAATGGTACCAAAATTGATGTCCGATAGTGTGATTGATGTCGCTGACGATCCCAAGATCCAAGCTAGCTTTGTAGCACTGTAAAACAGAGAACATTTCACACAGTAAGCTTTAAAGCTTAGTAAGTTCGTACCATAAATAAACAACAGTTTATAATATACAAAACATCAACTAATAAATACTTAGTAATTCACAGTTCATCCATCAATTCTATTCTATCTCATATAACATGTTCATACGAATTCATCAAGCTTTATATCATCTACCTCATAGGTATTGAACATGCCAGAACTTTCCCATATAATTTCATTTCATTCTCACCTCTCGTTCAAATACATTAGTTCATTCGGAAATCTTTCCATGCTTTAAGAATTTGCACATTTAGTGCATCAGTGATTTGCTGAATCAGTAACAATCTCTCATACTTAGTTCCATTTCAATAAACCAAAGCTATCTTGGTATCAAAAACTATAACACCTCTTACCCAAGATCGTCGCCGGAGTTGAGCATGAGGCGTTACCTGACTTAACTTACTAATTCGAGGCATAAATTTTCTTTTAAAATTAATTTATTTACATTCATTCAATATGTTCCTAAAAATGGCTCTCGAGACCCTAAAACATGCAATTGAAACGGTCTAGGACCAAACTGGGAACATTAAAAATTTTCTGAATACTTAGACAAATCAAAACAATTTATTTCATTATTCCTTATAAAACTGCCCACCTGCGTCATAGTCACTAAATAAATCATAACTCGAGTCACAAAACTCAAAATTTAAATTAGTAAATTTTCCTTGGAACTAGACTCATATATCTTCTTTCTAATTTTTTTCCAAAATTTTTAGTCTAGCCAATTAGTACAGTTTATTAGTTAAAGTTTCCCCTGTTGCATTATTTGACTACTCTGACCTCTTCTCACTACGAATCAATTTTCTCCCTATACAGACTTCAAATATCCATGACGTTTGTTTCTATTGAAATTATATTCACTAAGGAATCTAGAAATATAAACTATGACACCTAATTATTTTTGTAAAATTTTTAGTGAATTTATAAAGTCAGGATAGGGGATTCAGAAATCGCTTTGACCCTATCTCACTAAAATTCAATTATCTCTTAATTTACACTTCTTTTGCTTACTCTGTTTCTTTCATATGAAAATAGATTCAATAAACTTTAATTTTATATCTCATTCATCACCTAATTCCATTTCTAATATTCTTTGTGATTTTTCAAGATCACATCACTGCTGCTGTTCAATATTGTTTTAATGCTAATTTCACTTTTTCATGATTTCTTTGTATTAACTATCATTTAGGCATACATAACACCGAAACATGTTCTTCATTAGCCATTTCAATAGCTAACCATTATCAAATATTTACATACCATTCTTTATCCATATCATAAGGACATACACACAAAATGGCTAAGTCCCTATACATGCCATAAACTAGAACGTTTGTAAACGAAGATACCCATTTGGTAACTTGATAGTCGATAGTGTGAAGTGATCTCCGACAACCTCCAACCCGAGCTTGCTTTTAAGTACTCTGAAACATGGGAAAGTGAAAGAAGTAAGCTTATAAAGCTTAGTAAGTTTACATGTAAAATAATAAGCATTAGCAATCAATTTAGCTTACTACTATGCTGTCATAATTTGCTTAAATAATGTTTAGTTCTTACTTTCCCATCTTACTCATCGGTAACCTTACCAAAGGCTCAGAATACAAAAGGCGCCTTATTTAATAGCTTGCTTACATACCTACAACATCTCACTTAACACATGAGTACTCTTTCATAATATAGGCATATTGCCAATCATGTCATAAAGTGTCACAAGCATAACTGAAAACTCTATCACTTACTTAATACTTGATAATCTCAATTACTTACAATACTCATTCTTCATGTTCTCACCTTGTCGTTTCTTTGAGTTACTCTTTGGATTACTCGGGAACCTTCTTCATGTTCTCACCTTGTCGTTTCTTTGAGTTACTCTTTGGATTACTCGGGAACCTTTTCCTTTTTGAACTTGCCATTGCCATGTCTTGACATGGCCTTACATGGTATCCTTGCCTTATGAACTCACCAATGCCATGCCTTGGCATGGTATTACATGGGACCTTTTCCTTATAGTAACTCATCAATGCATGTCTTGACATGCTCTTTCATGGTATCCTTGCCTTATGAACTCACCAATGCCATGCCTTGGCATGGTCTTACATGGGACCTTTGCCTTATAGTAACTCATCAATGCCATGTCTTGACATGGTCTTACATGATTTCCTTGCCTTATAGAACTTATCAATGCCATGCCTTCGCATGGTCTTACATGATATCCTTATCTTACCAAATGCCATGTTCCAAACATGGTCTTACATGGTATCCATATCTTATAGAACTTATCAATGCCATGCCTTGGCATGGTCTTACATGATATCATTATCTTACCAAATGCCATGTTCCAAACATGGTCTTACATGGTATCCTTGTCTTAATGTCAATGCCACATCTTGATGTGGTCTTACATAGAGTCCTTAATCAATGCCGATGCCATGTCTTGACATGGTCTTACACGGGATCCTTGCCTACCAATGCCATGTTTTAACATGGTCTTACATGGTATCCTTAACCTTCAATTCCTCCTTAAATTGCATGTTATCAACATGGACTTTTCCGTCAATTCTTCCTTAATTGCCATGGTACAACCATGGACTTTGAGATATCAATGCCTTGTCAAGTCATAGCTGAAATATACTTGTTCAAATTCTCAAGGTTAGTCGCATAACTCAATAATAACAATACTAATAACAATAATTGCATAATAATAAAATGATATTCAACTTACATACTTACATTCTCAATCTCATCACATCATCAACTTAACTTATTCTCATAAAATTATGCTAGTAAATTCTTTCTTGTTATCATACAAAGCCATAATACAAAATATGGTCTTACATATAAATTATACAAGTTCTCTTTCCAATATCGAATTATTATCGAACATTAATCATTATATCTGAAACTCAATAGTATTTGTGTCCAAAATATCAATTTATCATTCAAATATGCATAATTAAATGCTTATTAAACATATGAACTTACCTCGATACCAAAACGACCATTTTACCAACTTTCCCAATTTTTGGTTTTTCTCCCGTTCTAAGTCTAAATCTCACTTTCCAGGATCTAAAACATCATATTTTGCTTATTTAATTAATTTACTATTCAAAACATTCCTTAACTCAAACTTTAGAAAAATTACAATTTTGCCCCTAAACCTTTGCAGAATTACGATTTTTCCCCTACTCTCAGAAATTAAAATTTATCCATTTTTCTTATTTTTTATGACACGCTGAACATTTTTCCCTTCTATGGAAACATCAAATTCCCACTCTATCATGTACTTATGAACATTAGGTATTTTTACCGATTATATCGTTTTACTTGTTTTCACTTAAAATCGCTTAGCAAAAGTTGTTTAACATAATATCAAGCTTCATATTCTACCATAAAACATCAAAATAAACACATTTAAACTATGGTTATTTTTCCAAATATGAACCCTAGCATGAATTATTGCTAGAATAAGCTAAATCAAGTTACTAGGACTCCAAAAACGTAAAGAACATTAAAAACGAGGTTAGAACAAACTGACTATTGAGCTTGGAAAGCTTGGAAACCCTAAACATGGCTTCCCCCGTGCTATATTCGGCCTCCATGAAGAAGATGGACCAATTTTGGCTTTATTTTTCCTTTTTAATTCTTTTAATTACGAAATGACCAAAATGCCCTTCAAGGCTTTTCTTTCAAATTTGTCCTATTCTTGCCCATTTTTGTCCAAACGTAAATATAATGGTCTAATTCTAAATAAGGACCTCCACTTTAAGAACCCATTTCAATTGAATCCCCTTTATTATCTAGAACACACATTTTGCTAATTTTACAATTTAGTCCTAATTATCAAATTAGGCACTTATACAAAAAATTTCTTCACAAAATTTTCACATAATTATTCAATCAATGAATAAACCTTAAAACTTAATAGGAATAAATTTTTTTGACCTCAAATTCGTGTTTTCGAAACCACTATTCCGTTTAGGCCCCATTTCGGGATGTTACACACACTTAGTGCCTCATATAGCGAAAATATTCCATCACGCACACTTAGTGCCATTTGTAGCCAAAGCTATTTCGAATCGCACACTTAGTGCCGAACATAGTAGATTACCATCATGCTCAAACCGTAATCAAATATTTATACAACTTAAGCATTATTAAAGCATTAAACATAACTATAACATCATTTATCACGTACAAACTTACCTCGTACTCGGAATTGACGATTTGGATCATTTATTCGATAATATTTGAGTTTCCTCGACCTAAATCTAAATTCCTCTTTTCTTGATCTATGTGTATTGAAAATTAACCCTTTTGTTCAACAAATCATTCAATTCAATCCATATACACATATTTAGGGCATTTTACAAATTAGCCCTCACAGTTTTACATTGTATCACTTTAGTCCCTAATTCATAAAATCACAAAATACACAAAATTTCCTTTTACACATATTAGGCTAAAAATTCACTTAGCTCATACAAGCCCATTTATTTCATTTATTTCACATTTTAGTCCCTCAAAAATCTCATTTTCACAAATTAGTCCATAATAAACAAATTAATCAAAAATCACAATACAAAACATGTTTATCTATCACTAAGCTTTCATATATCACCATTTTTCATCACAAAACTCATGAATTCATCAATGGCATCTCATCAAATTGTCAACACTTTCATAAATTTAAGCATGGGCTAGCTAGAGCACTTAACAACGATCACAAAAATGTAGAAATCATCAAAAACGAAGCTCAAAACATACCTTAATTGAACTAAATGAGTTCCGAAATATCAAACCCTATTTTTAGCTTCTTCTTTGCTTCATTCAGCCATTAATGGATGATAATGAAACCATTTTTTTATTTTGTTTTTACTTAATATAACATTAATCATCAATTACCAATTTAACCTTTAATAAATCATATAAAAATCACATAATATAAGGCCATTAATGTCCACTAACATTATCAATGGTCTAATTACAACTTAAGGACCTCCCATTTACAAAACCATAACACTTAAACACTTTTAACATATGGCTAGCCACTTTTACATTTTACACGATTAAGTCCTTTTTCACAAATCGGACATGCAAACGATAAAATTAAATTACGAAATTATCACAGATATCAATTCACATAATATAAACATAGAAAATAATATTTAAAATAATTTTCTAACCTCAAATTTGTGGTCCCAAAACCACTGTTCTGACTAGGGTCTAAACCGGGCTATTACATACAAGAAATGTTTTACCACTCTAATTAGTGATAATAGTTGTGTTTGGTAAAAGATTGATTTCAATCTTGTTAGGCAAGCTTAGTATCAGATTTCAAAGGCAATAGTGAGATTTTTCACATTCCCACTAAGTTTATTTTTGTTATATGTGCTATAAAAGGATGCCTATAGCCAATATGTTTCACTTTTGTTTACTATGTGTTCTTTCATACGTCTCTAAAATTTTTAGTTATCATTGCTACAAGAGACGAGGAAGGTTCCCGGAAGCTTGTCAAAATGCCATTAATAAGTACCTAATTGGTAATTTCTGGGAAACCTTTAGGTCGATTACTAGGGAATTTACATCTTCGCATTTGTGCATGCATAATCTAATTTTAATAGATAAATGGTCTGGTAATTATGATTATTTATTCTTTAACTCAAGAACTTAGTGAAGGTCCAAACAATCGAGGCAAAGGACCAGTATAGTAGATTCTATCCTAAAGTATCTGGTGAGTTTCTTCTTGCTTCATTGGAGTTATGAAACTTTATGATATGTGGTTGTGTAGGGTAAGTTATCTCTATTGGAGATTTTTCGATGTGGTGTGTATTGACGTGTGTGTGTTAAGTCAGTGTTGTATGTGTGAACATGGCCATGGTCGAGATAAAAATACCCACCTTGTGTGCGAGCCTAGTACCAGACTACCTGTGACATATCAAAATGTAAAAAGAAGCATTATTTGTGATGCCTTTGGTGGGGCAGATTTATTGCAAACTGGGCTAGTAGATCATGGCCTAACCTTGCGGGAGAACACGTGTTCAATTTAACAAGCTATATGAATATTAAAATGAGTGGCTGATACAAAATTCTGATTTTTGAAATATAGGTCCAAGGTTGGCACAATGTTGGGTCATATGTAAACATACATGATTGGGACAAGTATGCATAAGTTGGTGGTATGTATCCACAAAAGGTACTATATGCATTATATTGGTGAAGTGTTGTCACCAGATAACTATACTTGCAACTTAGCATAATGTGTCTGTATGACTGATTCTCAAAATTGTCTTTATTTTTTGGTTTATTATCAGCAACCTGATAATCATTCTGCATCTATTTGGAACTCATTAAGTTCAATTGAACTTACTTCGTTATTTTTCTTTCTCAAGGTTTTGAATGGTAAAAGAAGATCATTAGAATGAGACTATGTCAGAGCTGCGTCTGTGAGTGAGCCACTTGTCTATTTTTTATCATGCATGGCTAGTTGATGGATGACGTATATATACATTTTGTACTTAATTTTTGTTTTTACCCTAAAGTCGTATTGTTTTTGTATTAAAGTGGAACTTCCCCTTATTATACATGTGTACACCAAACTCCCTTGATTTGCAATTTACAAAGCTGCCCTTTCTATTAAGTGTATCTGCCATACATCGCAGTGTATGATTTAAAGATTACATTTATTAATTCCTATTAGTTTCTATAAGAATGTGTTACTAAATAAGCCAAGAAAAATGGTATTTAACTAAAAGGAAAACCTTTAGAACTGATTTCTCAAAGATTTAAATTAAGCCAAAGGATTTGAGTCTAACAATAATGGCCAAATCCGTTGGGTAGTTTGTTTGGCTGATTGAAATACGCGATGTCTTCCTGATGGACTAAGGAGTGTTACAAATTTTTGGTATCAGAGTTTAGGTTAAGTCACGTCTTTCCATGCATGATATATTTCTAGCTTAATCCATATAGTTTTGATTTATTCAAGTTTTGTTGTAGTTAGGAAATATGTCTGAAAGCTCAAGAGAAGCGACCGGTGAATAAATTGAGAGCCATGTGCCTCTAGCGCAAAGGCAGGCCCTGCAGCTGATTCGAGCATGGCAGGAAGTGCTTTTCGTAATTTTTTTCTTCACGATGATAGGTTAATAGTTTGACCAATTTATGGGGACAGCCTAAGCACCTCAACCACCCCAGCAACCTTAGCTCAAAGTGGTACAGCTAGTACCTCCTTCACCACCAACATCAGCTATAGCTTAGTTTAAGGGAAATCTTATGAGGGAGATATGTAAGCATAGTGCTAAACAATCCGCAGTGATGATGAGCTATATGCTAATACCCATAAAAGTGTGTGTATGGTTATCTCCAATAAGTCGAACCAATAAGGGTAAAATGAGAATCTGATTTGAAATGGGATAGGGCCAACTTCTAAAAGAGATTGTTATTTGGAACTGTACATTAGGGAATAAATAAGTAGATAGATTCGCCAACGATTGTCTTAGAAAATGCAAGGCATTGACCAAGCTAGAGGATTTGTAGAGGTCCTAGCAATACGCAAGGAGTTTAAATTATGTGTCTTTATTCTTATTTCATGAAATATAGAGTTTTATAGTGAATTAATGCACAAGAACTCACTAAATTCACCCTGAACATACCATTATTGTAACAGCCCAAATTTTAGTGAAATCAGAACAGTGGTTTTAGGACCACAAATCCGAGCCGAAAATAAAATTTATTTTTATTTTATTATATGGTCCACAATATGATAGAAATGTCAGGTGAAATTATTTATAATAAAATTTTATCGATTATGTGCTTAATTACGAGAAGGACCAAATCGCATAAAATGTAAAAGTTGAATTCTAGTAGTTAGAAGGACTAAATAGATATGGAATTCAAAACTTGAGGTCCTTATATGGTAATTAGACCATTAATAAAAAGTTAGTAGATATTTTTGGATGATTCATCCATGGAAAGTTAGAAAAAGACTAAGGACTAAATTAGAAATCAATATTATTAATAGATGATAAATTATTAAATAGAAATAAAAATCATTTTTATCATCTTCTTCCCCAAACTAATAGATGGAAACCCTAGGAGAGAGAGAGAAGAAACTTTTAGGGTCAAAATGGGTAAGTTTCCTTGGTCCATTTTTAGTAATTTTGATATTTTTTAAACTGGGATAGCTTAATCTATCTATTTGGGGGATCAATTCGAGAAGTTATCAAAGCATGGAAATGGGTCATGGATGTATATGCTGAAAATTAGAAAGTTGTGGTAGAAAAGGAAAGGTTGTTGATAGATAAACAACTTTTAAAAGGTGATTTTTTTGATAAAAAACATGATTTAGGGACTAAAATGTAAAGTTGTGAAATTGAAGAAAAATGCTAAATTTTTATGAATACATTTGCTGTAAATTTTGTAATGGGATTTTGGTTAGGCTTGGAATATGGAGTAAATTGCACAAATTTTTTCGAGCCTAGGGACGAAATAGGAATTTATGGAAATGTTAAGGGCAAAATGGTAATTTTGCCTAGGATGTAAATTGAGTCTAAATGAGTATGAAATATGAGAAATTGATGTAAAATTTACTCATATAGATCTAGATAGACCAAATTCGGAGCTAGAACGAGGAAAAAGGAAAATGTCGAATTAGTAGATTTTACGTACATGAACATTGTCGAAGTAAGTTCATGTAACTAAATTGTGTTTAATTACATGCTTGCATTGATTGTGTTTATGTAAATTGTATAAATGCCATAAATATGTGAAATGATTACATATCCGATCAAGTCTGATAAATAAAAATGTTTAAATTAAATGATAATGCCCGATAGATGATAAATGATAAATGATGAGAATGTTACTTATATGCTTGAAATGAATGTGGAATGTGTTCATTTGAATTAAATGAATGTTGTGGATGTATGAAATAATCACATGCCCAATAATTCTTGAGAAAAATGTTTAAATCCCTGTCGAATAAAATGGAAAATCTATGGATTTGTGATTTCTCGATGTAAATGATGTCCTGGATTTGTTGCTGACGGGATTTAGCTCAGACGAGTAATCCTATTGACCTCATTACAAAAAGGATTTATCCCGGACAGGTAATCCTAATAGAAGTCCTTTGACACCCCTAGCTCGTATCCATCACCGGAGTAGGGTTACAAGGTATCACCAATCAATTCACAACATATAGCATACATTTATCAAGCATAAAACACGCATTCACATAAATCATTCAACTCAATCACATTGTCCCTTATAAGGGCCTACGAGGCCTTAAACATGCTTCAGAAGTGGTTCGGGACTAAACCGATAACATATGAAAATTGAAAATTTTTAACCATACAGGGATCACATGCCCGTGTGAACAAGCCATGTGTCTCACACGGCTCCAGACACACCCGTGTCTCTAGTTGTGTGAAAACAGGGCATACATACTGACTTGGGTCACATGGCCAACCATACATCCGTGTGTCTAGCTCGTGTGCCCTTTGAATTGGCCATACACGCCCGTATGCCAGGCCGTGTACTAGGCTGTACCAAACCTGTAGGTTCTACTGACTTATGCAACACGGCCAAGTCACACACCCGTGTGTTGAGCCGTGTGTAAATTAGGGGGTATACTGACTTGTGCTACCTGTGTGTGAGACTATGTGGAGCATACAGACTTCATTTTAATTTCAACACCAGGGGACACACGTCCGTGTAACATGACCGTGTGTCACACATGGCTGAGAGACTATAACACCCCTTACCTGTACCCGACTCTGGGATAAGGTACGAGGCGTTACCGGACAAACATACAAACATTAAACTAAAATACGGGCCATAAAATTTCATTCATATTTCAAAGCGTTCATTCACTTACACATAGTCCCTTATTTGAGTTTACAGAGCCCAAAACATACTTTAGAAAGGGTTCCGGACTAAACTGAGAACTTAGAAAATCTTGGAAATTTCATGCTTTAAGCCTCCACACGCCCATGTCCCAAAGTCGTGTTCCATACACGGCTGAGACACATGGTCGTGTCTCTGCCTGTGTGGAATATACCTAGGCTATTTTCCAAGCTTTGGTCAACCTTGATCTCTTACACACTTATACAAAATCAAAAGCATATAACATGGTATTCATTTAATGATTAAACATCCTCAATTAAACCACAAACATAGCATTTGTATGTCATCATACATGTGTCTCTCAGACTCATTTTACCTTGTTTATTATAGTACCACTTATACATTTATACCAAGATTATCATCTTATCAATTATCTTCAGCTTAATCATCAAGCATTCATATTTAAAGCTAGATCATATCTTTATAAAATACCACAATTCAGATGCGCAGAATAACATGTTTGCCTGAAACATTTCAATTCAATTCCATACCCAACAAGCATTACATTGAGACTAGTCATATATATATATATACATGTCATGATACATAACATTCTCTTTCTGTTTTCTTATAAACACATATCATTTATTTCATTATATCAATATTTCATATACCATAGTTTCCATGTATTCCACATATATTTATTTTTCCTCCTCCTCCTCTCCATTCCACATCCTTAATGTATATAGCATTCTTGTAAGTACGATTTCACAATTTACTAATAAATTCTCACATCAAATTGCCCACACGAGTCATAGTCACTTAATTATTTATAATTAAGATACAGAGCTCCAAATTAAGATTCGTAAATTTCCACTGAAACTAAACTCATATATATTTCCACCATAAAATTTTTCGTAATTTTTGGTTTAGCCAATTAGTACAGTTTATTCATTAATTTTTCCCTTGTTTCACTTTCTAACAGTTCTGACCTCTCTTCACTAAAAATTAATTATATCACTGTACAGAACTCGAATAATGTTCTTGTTGATTTATCTTGAAAATAGACTCATTAGGGATTTTAAAAATATAAGTTTGAGCCTCTAAATATTTTTCTCCAATTTTTTTTGATTTTCCAAAGTCAGAACAGGGGATCACGTAATCTTTCTGAATTAGTCTCACAAAAACATAAATATCTCAAAATATAGGACTCCTTTGCTTGATCTGTTTCTTTTATATAAAAATAGACTCATTAAGCTTTAATTTGATATCTCATTCAGTCTCGGATTCAATTTATAATATTTTTGGTGATTTTTCAAAATCACATACTACTACTATCCAAAACAGTTTTATTGCTAATTCACTCTTCCACACTTTCTTTGTATTAACCTCATTTTAACATACATATCACAAATCATTTTCACCGCATTTCATACATCACAAGTATAGGCCCATGATCACAAGGTCACCATAAAATCACAAGTATAGGCCCATGATCACAAGGTCACCATAAAATCATTCTCATGTATAACTTACTTGTTTATAACCTTACCACATCCTGGTCACTTAATGAACACATCATTCACATAACCAAGTTCCTGCACTTATTCATCACAAAACTCACAAAGCAATACATAGAGAGTCTCCCGTTGAACACTTCGGATCAATCCTCGATACTTGGTGGTTTCAGCACATAGCTCCACCCATCATATAGTTCGACTCTCTTGTACACATGGTGAACACTCAGTACCACCCATGTGACCTAGCCAATTTATCCCGTAGCTCTCTTGTCTACATGGTGTCCTTCACCTGGAACCACGCATGCGACCTAGCTACATATATCCCGTAGCTCTCTTGTCTACATGGTGTACACGTAGTATCACCCATGCGACCTAGCTACATCATAATGTCTCGTAGCTCTCTTGTACACATGATGTGCACTCAGCACCATACATGTGACCTAGCTACGTTCCATCTATATTATTCAATCTTTCCGAATGTTCAACCGGGATTTCTCTCTCTTTTCCAACAGTTTCACCAATCAAGTAATTATCCACAAACATATTTCCAATATTATTATAAAATATCATAATACAAGTAATAGTGATGTATTACTTACATATAAACTTACATCTCATTTAATATCAAGGCAATAACATTAAATTACACATTACCTTATTAAAAATCATATGAACTTACAATTTCTCATAATACCCGTAATCATAGAAATCACATTTATGTATGATAATTCAATGCACTTCATGTACCATAGACATATTTTTAAATCAATTCATAAACTGGCCACCATAAACATTTAATTTAACATAATTCAATCAATTCACTAAATTTTACTTTCAAATATAAGTTACAGCATTATTGCTGTATTATTATCATACCAGCTTACATACTTTCAACACCTCGAAAATCATAGTAAATATATCAATTTTACATTGAAAAATGCATAAATTAATGCTTATTATACATCTGAACTTACCTCGATACTAAAATGGTCATTTTACCAACTTTCCCAATTTTTGATTTTTCTCTCATTCTAGGTTCAAATCTCATTTTCCGGGATCTAAAACATCATATTTTACTTATTTAATTAATGTACTATTCAAAACAGTCCTTAACTCAAACTTTGGAAAAATTACAATTTTGCCCTTAAACTTTTGCACATTTACACTTTTGCCCCTAGGCTCGGGAATTAAACTTCATCCCTTATTCTTATGTTTTATGACATGCTGATCATTTTTACCTTCTATGGCAACATCAAATTCTCACTCTAACATATACTTATGACTATTAGGTATTTTTACCGATTAAGCCCTTTCGCTCGTTTTCACTTAAAACCGAGTAGCACAAGTTGTATAACATAATTTAAAACCTCATATTGTATCATAAAACACCAGAATAAACAAATTTCACCTATGTGTATTTTTTCAAATATGAACCCTAGGTTGAATTATTGCTAGCATAAGCTAAATCAAGTTACCGGGACTCCAAAAACGTAAAGAACTTGAAAAACGGGGTTAGAACGGACTTACT
This sequence comes from Gossypium hirsutum, assembly GCF_007990345.1. Lineage (NCBI taxonomy): Eukaryota > Viridiplantae > Streptophyta > Magnoliopsida > Malvales > Malvaceae > Gossypium > Gossypium hirsutum. The sequence continues at coordinate 40,917,331 of NC_053431.1, read as the reverse complement.
ATTGAGCTTGGAAAGCTTGAAAACCCTAGCCATGGAGTCTCCCTTGGTATACACGTCCATGGTGAAGAAGATGGGCAAAATTGGCTTTTAATTTTGTATTTTAATTCATTTTACCCCTAAATGACCAAAATGCCCTTACTACTAAACTTTCCAAAAATTCCATCCATGTCCAATTTTTGTCCATAACTTAGAAATTGGTCAAATTTCTATTTAAGACGTCCTACTTAATATTTCAAAGCAATTTCATACTAGAAACTTCTAGAATGCAAGTTTTGCAACTTATTCAATTTAGTCCCTAACTTCAAATTAAGCACTTTATGCATAGAATTTCTTCATGAAATTTTCACATAATCATGCAATCATATCATAGACCTCAAAATAATCATAAAATTATTATTTATATCTCAGATTTTGTGGTCTCGAAACCTCTGTTCCAACTAGACCAAATTTTGGGCTATTACAACTCTCCCCCCTTGGAGATTTTCGTCCTCGAAAATCTTACCGGAGTGAGGTTTAGTATATATCTCATAATTTCTAGCATTACTAACTAATTGTTTTCAAGATGATACTTTCAGAAACACTGTGTCATCAATTTGAATCCCAAGATAACTCAGTCAACTCTGATATTTCTCTAACTCTGTCCTTCACTTGTCAACCACTCTCAGTCTCTGGTCATATCTATAATTATTTTATCACTAAACTCTTTGATTCCACACTTAGGAACTTAGTCAACATGATTCTCATGAATTTCCATTATAAACACCTCATTGGTAAGGGGGTAAGGTCGTACAGTCTCTAACTCGATTCTGACATATATCTATATGACACATTTTTTTTTCATTATCCACATATGTCATTATAATCATACTATCCACTTCAAACAGTTTATTATTCATATCTGTCTTACATAAAATTTCCAATTATCTCATTTCAAACAAGTGCACTCACTCATACATTCTATGACTTTTGAATAACTTTAGTCATCACATTTACTAATTAATTTAGTCAAGCATGCAACAGCATATGAAGGCCAAACAAATATGAATAAATATATCACTATATAAACTTTCATCTCACATATTATCACATATACATATATCACGAATTCTTATTCATACCTTTCCAAGTTTAACACATCATAGCTACACTTTATTCAAATACTTCAATATCGCTATCAAATGGTCAGATGTAGCTCAGTTGAAGAATACTTCATTTTAAACAAAATGGTCCTCATTAGTGTCGGGAGACATCATACTATCACATATTTGTGGCATGTATAACTAAACTCTCACAGTTGCTATGTTAGTCTGAGAATCGACTAAACCTGCTTTGATACCACTAAATGTAACACCCCTTACCCTTACCCGATGCTGGGATAAGGTACAAGGCGTTACCGGACAAACATACAATCATTAAACTAAAATACGGGCCATAAAATTTCATTCATATTTCAAAGCGTTCATTCACTTACACATAGTCCCTTATTTGAGTTTACGGAGCCCAAAACATACTTTAGAAAGGGTTCCGGACTAAACCGAGAACTTACAAAAATCTTGGAAATTTCATGCTTTAAGGCTCCACACGCCCGAGTCCCAAGGTCGTGTTCCATACACGGCTGAGACACATGGTCGTGTCTCTGCCTGTGTGGAATATACCTAGGCTATTTTCCAAGCTTTGGTCAACCTTGATCACTTACACACTTATACAAAATCAAAAGCATATTTCATGGTATTCATTTAATGATTAAACATCCTCAATTAAACCACAAACATAGCATTTGTATGTCATCATACATGTGTCTCTCATACTCATTTTACCTTGTTTATTATAGTACCACTTATACATTTATACCAAGATTATCATCTTATCAAATATCTTCAGCTTAATCATCAAGCATTCATATTTAAAGCTAGATCATATCTTTATAAAATACCACAATTCAGATGCGTAAAATAACATGTTTGCCTAAAACATTTCAATTCAATTCCATACCCAACAAGCATTACATTGAGACTAGTCATATATATATATATATATACATGTCATGATACATAACATTCTCTTTCTGTTTTCTTATAAACACATATCATTTATTTCATTATATCAATATTTCATATACCATAGTTTCCATGTATTCCACATATATTTATTTTTCCTCCTCCTCCTCTCCATTCCACATCCTTAATGTATATAGCATTCTTGTAAGTACGATTTCACAATTTACTAATAAATTCTCACATCAAATTGTCCACATGAGTCATAATCACTTAATTATTTCTAATTCAAGCTACAGAGCTCCAAATTAAGATCCGTAAATTTCTGCTGAAACTAGACTCATATATGTTTCCACCATAAAATTATCATAATTTTTGGTTTCGCCAATTAGTACAGTTTATTCATTAAATTTTCCCTTGTTTCACTTTCTGACAGTTCTGACCTCTCTTCACTAAAAATTAATTATATCACAGTACAGAACTCGGATAATGTTCTTGTTGATTTATCTTGAAAATAGACTCATTAGAATTTTAAAAATATAAGTTTTAGCCTCTAATTATTTTTCTCCAAATTTTTGTGATTTTCCAAAGTCAGAACAGTGGATCACGTAATTATTCTAAACCAGTCTTACAAAAACATAAATATCTCAAAATATAGGACTTCTTTGCTTGCTCTGTTTCTTTTATATGAAAATAGACTCATTAAGATTTAAATTGATATCTCATTCAGTCTCTGATTCAATTTCTAATATTTTTGGTGATTTTTCAAAATCACATCACTACTGTCCAAAATAGTTTTATTGCTAATTCACTCTTTCACACTTTCTTTCTATTAACCTCATTTAACATACATATCACAAATCATTTTCACCGCATTTCACACATCACAAGTATAGGCCCATGATCACAAGGTCACCATAAAATTATTCTCATGTATAACGTACTTGTTTATAACCTTACCACATCCTGGTCACTTAATGAACACATCATTCACATAACCAAGTTCCTGCACTTATTCATCACAAAACTCACAAAGCAATACATAGAGAGTCTCCCGTTGAACACTTCGGATCAATCCTCGATACTTGGTGGTTTCAGCACATAGCTCCACCCATCATATAGTTCGGCTCTCTTGTACACATGGTGAACACTTAGTACCACCCATGTGACCTAGCCAGTTTATCTCGTAGCTCTCTTGTCTACATGGTGTCCTTCACCTGGAACCACGCATGCGACCTAGCTACATATATCCCGTAGCTCTCTTGTACACATGATGTGCACTCAGCACCATACATGTGACCTAGCTACATACCATCTGTATCATCCAATCTTTCGAAAGGTTCAACCGGGATTTCTCTCTCTTTTCCAACAATTTCACCAATCAAGTAATTATCTACAAACATATTTCCAATATTATTATAAAATATCATAATACAAGTAATAGTGATGTATTACTTACATATAAACTTACATCTCATTTAATATCAAGGCAATAACATTAAATTACACATTGCCTTATTAAAAATCATATGAACTTACAATTTCTCATAATATCCGTAATCATAGAAATCACATTTATGTATGATAATTCAATGCACTTCATGTACCATAGACATATTTTTAAATCAATTCATAAACTGGGCACCATAAACATTTAGTTTAACATAATTCAATTAATTCACTAAATTTAACTTTCAAAAATAAATTACAGCATTATTGCTGTATTATTATCATACCAACTTGCATACTTTAAACACCTCGGAAATCATAGTAAATATATCAATTTTACATTGAAAAATGCATAAATTAATGCTTATTATACATCTGAACTTACCTCGATACTAAAATGGTCATTTTACCAACTTTCCCAATTTTTGATTTTTCTCTCATTCTAGGTTCAAATCTCATTTTCCGGGATCTAAAACATCATATTTTACTTATTTAATTAATGTACTATTCAAAACAGTCCTTAACTCAAACTTTGGAAAAATTACAATTTTGCCCTTAAACTTTTGCATATTTACACTTTTGCCCCTAGGCTCGGGAATTAAACTTCATCCCTTATTCTTATGTTTTATGACATTCTGATCATTTTTACCTTCTATGGCAACATCAAATTCTCACTCTAACATATACTTATGACTATTAGGTATTTTTATCGATTAAGCCCTTTCGCTCGTTTTCACTTAAAACCGAGTAGCACAAGTTGTATAACATAATTTAAAACCTCATATTGTATCATAAAACACCAGAATAAACAAATTTCACCTATGTGTATTTTTTCAAATATGAACCCTAGGTTGAATTATTGCTAGCATAAGCTAAATCAAGTTACCGGGACTCCAAAAACGTAAAGAACTTGAAAAACGGGGTTAGAACGGACTTACTATTGAGCTTGGAAAGCTTGAAAACCCTAGCCATGGAGTCTCCCTTGGTATACACGTCCATGGTGAAGAAGATGGGCAAAATTGGCTTTTAATTTTGTATTTTAATTCATTTTACCCCTAAATGACCAAAATGCCCTTACTACTAAACTTTCCAAAAATTCCATCCATGTCCAATTTTTGTCCATAACTTAGAAATTGGTCAAATTTCTATTTAAGACGTCCTACTTAATATTTCAAAGCAATTTCATACTAGACACTTCTAGAATGCAAGTTTTGCAACTTATTCAATTTAGTCCCTAACTTCAAATTAAGCACTTTATGCATAGAATTTCTTCATGAAATTTTCACATAATCATGCAATCATATCATAGACCTCAAAATAATCATAAAATTATTATTTATATCTCAGATTTTGTGGTCTCGAAACCTCTGTTCCAACTAGACCAAATTTTGGGCTATTACAACTCTCCCCCTTGGAGATTTTCGTCCTCGAAAATCTTACCGGAGTGAGGTTTAGTATATATCTCATAATTTCCAGCATTACTAACTAATTGTTTTCAAGATGATACTTTCAGAAACACTGTGTCATCAATTTGAATCCCAAGATAACTCAGTCAACTCTGATATTTCTCTAACTCTGTCCTTCACTTGTCAACCACTCTCAGTCTCTGGTCATATCTATAATTATTTTATCACTAAACTCTTTGATTCCACACTTAGGAACTTAGTCAACATGATTCTCATGAATTTCCATTATAAACACCTCATTGGTAAGGGGGTAAGGTCGTACAGTCTCTAACTCGATTCTGACATATATCTATATGACACATTTTTTTTCATTATCCACATATGTCATTATAATCATACTATCCACTTCAAACAGTTTATTATTCATATCTGTCTTACATAAAATTTCCAATTATCTCATTTCAAACAAGTGCACTCACTCATACATTCTATGACTTTTGAATAACTTTAGTCATCACATTTACTAATTAATTTAGTCAAGCATGCAACAGCATATGAAGGCCAAACAAATATGAATAAATATATCACTATATAAACTTTCATCTCACATATTATCACATATACATATATCACGAATTCTTATTCATACCTTTCCAAGTTTAACACATCATAGCTACACTTTATTCAAATACTTCAATATCGCTATCAAATGGTCAGATATAGCTCAGTTGAAGAATACTTCATTTTAAACAAAATGGTCCTCATTAGTGTCGGGAGACATCACACTATCACATATTTGTGGCATGTATAACTAAACTCTCACAGTTGCTATGTTAGTCCGAGAATCGACTAAACCTGCTTTGATACCACTAAATGTAACACCCCTTACCCTTACCCGACGCTGGGATAAGGTACAAGGCGTTATCGGACAAACATACAAACATTAAACTAAAATACGGGCCATAAAATTTCATTCATATTTCAAAGCGTTCATTCACTTACACATAGTCCCTTATTTGAGTTTACGGAGCCCAAAACATACTTTAGAAAGGGTTCTGAACTAAACCGAGAACTTACAAAAATCTTGGAAATTTCATGCTTTAAGGCTCCACACGCCCGAGTCCCAAGGTCGTGTTCCATACACGGCTGAGACACATGGTCGTGTCTCTGCCTGTGTGGAATATACCTAGGCTATTTTCCAAGCTTTGGTCAACCTTGATCTCTTACACACTTATACAAAATCAAAAGCATATAACATGGTATTCATTTAATGATTAAACATCCTCAATTAAACCACAAACATAGCATTTGTATGTCATCATACATGTGTCTCTCATACTCATTTTACCTTGTTTATTATAGTACCACTTATACATTTATACCAAGATTATCATCTTATCAAATATCTTCAGCTTAATCATCAAGCATTCATATTTAAAGCTAGATCATATCTTTATAAAATACCACAATTCAGATGCGTAAAATAACATGTTTGCCTAAAACATTTCAATTCAATTCCATACCCAACAAGCATTACATTGAGACTAGTCATATATATATATATATATACATGTCATGATACATAACATTCTCTTTCTGTTTTCTTATAAACACATATCATTTATTTCATTATATCAATATTTCATATACCATAGTTTCCATGTATTCCACATATATTTATTTTTCCTCCTCCTCCTCTCCATTCTACATCCTTAATGTATATAGCATTCTTGTAAGTACGATTTCACAATTTACTAATAAATTCTCACATCAAATTGTCCACATGAGTCATAATCACTTAATTATTTATAATTCAAGATACAGAGCTCCAAATTAAGATCCGTAAATTTCTACTGAAACTAGACTCATATATGTTTCCACCATAAAATTATCATAATTTTTGGTTTCGCCAATTAGTACAGTTTATTCATTAAATTTTCCCTTGTTTCACTTTCTGACAGTTTTGACCTCTCTTCACTAAAAATTAATTATATCACAGTACAGAACTCGGATAATGTTCTTGTTGATTTATCTTGAAAATAGACTCATTAGGGATTTTAAAAATATAAGTTTGAGCCTCTAATTATTTTTCTCCAAATTTTTGTGATTTTCCAAAGCCAGAACAGGGGATCAGGTAATCATTCTGAACCAGTCTCACAAAAACATAAACATCTCACAATATAGGACTCCTTTCCTTGATCTGTTTCTTTTATATGAAAATAGACTTATTAAGCTTTATTTTGACATCTCATTTAGTCTCAGATTCAATTTCTAATATTTTTGGTGATTTTTCAAAATCACATCACTACTACTGTCCAAAATAGTTTTATTGCTAATTCACTCTTTCACACTTTCTTTGTATTAACCTCACTTTAACATACATATCACAAATCATTTTCACTGCGTTTCATACATCACAAGTATAGGCCCATGATCACAAGGTCACCATAAAATCATTCTCATGTATAACTTACTTGTTTATAACCTTACCACATCCTGGTCACTTAATGAACACATCATTCACATAACCAAGTTCCTGCACTTATTCATCACAAAACTCACAAAGCAATACATAGAGAGTCTCCCGTTGAACACTTCGGATCAATCCTCGATACTTGGTGGTTTCAGCACATAGCTCCACCCATCATATAGTTCGGCTCTCTTGTACACATGGTGAACACTTAGTACCACCCATGTGACCTAGCCAGTTTATCTCGTAGCTCTCTTGTCTACATGGTGTCCTTCACCTGGAACCACGCATGCGACCTAGCTACATATATCCCGCAGCTCTCTTGTCTACATGGTGTACACATAGTATAACCCATGCGCCTAGCTACATCATAATGTCTCGTAGCTCTCTTGTACACATGATGTGCACTCAGCACCATACATGTGACCTAGCTACATACCATCTGTATCATCCAATCTTTCCAAAGGTTCAACCGAGATTTTTCTCTCTTTCCCAACAATTTCACCAATCAAGTAATTATCCACAAACATATTTCCAATATTATTATAAAATATCCTAATACAAGTAATAGTGATGTATTACTTACATATAAACTTACATCTCATTTAATATCAAGGCAATTACATTAAATTACACATTGCCTTATTAAAAATCATATGAACTTACAATTTCTCATAATATCCGTAATCATAGAAATCACATTTATGTATGATAATTCAATGCACTTCATGTACCATAGACATATTTTTAAATCAATTCATAAACTGGGCACCATAAACATTTAATTTAACATAATTCAATTAATTCACTAAATTTAACTTTCAAATATAAATTATAGCATTATTGCTGTATTATTATCATACCAGCTTACATACTTTCAACACATCGGAAATCATAGTAAATCTATCAATTTTACATTGAAAAATGCATAAATTAATGCTTATTATACATATGAACTTACCTCGATACTAAAACGGCCATTTTACCAACTTTCCCAATTTTCAATTTTTCTCTCATTCTAGGTTCAAATCTCATTTTCCGGGATCTAAAACATCATATTTTACTTATTTAATTAATGTACTATTCAAAACAGTCCTTAATTCAAACTTTGGAAAAATTACAATTTTGCCCCTAAACTTTTGCATATTTACACTGTTACCCCTAGGCTCGGGAATTAAACTTCATCCCTTATTCTTATGTTTTATGACATTCTGATCATTTTTCCCTTCTATGGCAACATCAAATTCTCACTCTAACATGTACTTATGACTATTAGGTATTTTTATCGATTAAGCCCTTTCGCTCGTTTTCACTTAAAACCGAGTAGCACAAGTTGTATAACATAAATTAAAACCTCATATTGTATCATAAAACACCAGAATAAACAAATTTCATCTATGGGTATTTTTTCAACTATGAACCCTAGGTTGAATTATTACTAGCATAAGCTAAATCAAGTTACTGGACTCCAAAAACGTAAAGAACTTGAAAACGGGGCTAGAACGGACTTACTATTGAGCTTGGAAAGCTTGAAAACCCTAGCCATGGAGTCTCCCTTGGTATACACATCCATGGTGAAGAATATGAGCAAAATTGGCTTTTAATTTTATATTTTAATTCATTTTACCCCTAAATGACCAAAATGCCCTTGCTACTAAACTTTCCAAAAATTCCATCCATGTCCAATTTTTGTCCATAACTTAGAAGTTGGTCAAATTTCTATTTAAGACGTCCTAATTAATATTTCAAAGCAATTTCATACTAGAAACTTCTAGAATGCAAGTTTTGCAACTTATTCAATTTAGTCCCTAACTTCAAATTAAGCACTTTATGCATAGAATTTTGTTCACGAAATTTTCACATAATCATGCAATCATATCATAGACCTCAAAATAATCATAAAATAATTATTTATATCTCATATTTTGTGGTCCCGAAACCTCTGTTCCAACTAGACCCAATTTTGGGCTATAACAGAGACACTCCCGTGTTTCTGCCCATATGGACAAAAATAGGCCATTTTACCAAGCCATTTTGCCACCCATTTTGGACATACTTATACAAGCCCAATTGATACCAATTTTAGAAACAAATATGCAACCAAAAGTCATCAACCAATACACAATCATACTATATCCATTTCAACTAATTCAATACTCAATTCAATGCCATTTACCTATTCAAGTACCTATCAATTCAACTTGCCTTACTATACATAATTCACATGCATATTTCATTTAGTTAAACCATTCCAAACATGCATTATTAATTCAACCTCATTTACTCAATATAGGTCAATTACCTAACTCAAAACAAAGCCATTTACACATCTTTATACATTAACAAATTCATCATCACAGGCCAACTCAAATGGCCTAATTACATGTTCATCAAACATACCAAAAAGACACAAGCCTATACATGCCATATACTATATATACATAACTTCAAAATTACCAAAATAGATGTTCGATAGTGTGATGAAGTCTTTGACAATCCCCGAATCCGAGCTAGCTTCGATATCACTATAAAACACGGGAAAAATACACAAAGTAAGCTAATAAGCTTAGTAAGCTCATATGATATAAACTTAATTAATCACAAATACAACATTCATCAATCTAAACATATTATCATGTACTTTATGATTTCTAACAAACCTTTTACCTGCTTATTCATAAGCTTATATACAAACATTATAACTTCTTCGATTTTAAGCTCATAATATACATGTACATACCTGTACCAATCCATAACAAGTTCATACATACAAGGAATACCGTTGAATACTCAATGTCTCACACATTAAGTTCCATACTCGATATCTCGCACACTAAGTGCCACACTTGATATCTTGCACACTAAGTGTCGTACATAGTGGAAGCTATCTCAAATCACACACTAAGTGCCATATATAGCAGAAGCTATGTCGAATCACACACTAAATGCCATATATAGTCAAAGCTATGTTGTATCGCACACTAAGTGCCACAAATAACTGATTTGTTGTCAAACATATCTGTAGTCCCGTATATACAGTTTATGCAATATCAAAGCACTAAAAGCACAATTATTACAATGCTTAATACATACGAACTTACCTCTGATGCTAAAATAGCGAATCAAATCGATTAGTCGATAACTTTATCTTTTCCCCGATCCAAGTCCGTATTTTGCTTTTTTTGATCTAATTATATTCAAAATTAACTTATTCAATCATCTATTCATTCAATTTAGTCCAAAATACACTTTAAAATCGATTTACACTTTTACCCCACAAATTTCACATTTTTTACAATTTAGTCCTCATTTCACAAAATCACAAATTAATAAAATTCAAGACTAACCCATGCTAGCCGAATTACCATAGTGCCCTTAGCAGCCCATAATTTTCATTTATTCACACTTTTAACCACTACATTTCTCATTTTCTCAATTTAACCCATTTTTGACATTTTTGTCAAAAAATCACTTTACAAAAACTATTAATCTAACATTAAACCTTTCAAATCTATCATCAATCATCAAATTAATCAAGCATTCAATAATGGAAACATTTTAAATCATTAACAATTTCAAAATCTAAGGTACGGGCTAGCTAGAATACGAAGCAACGATCACAAAAACATAGAAATCATTGAAAACCGAGTCAAAACACATACCTAATTGAAGAATTTAAGATTTCTGAATGAAGAACCCTATTTTTCTTCTTGTTTTTCTTTAATTTTTGTTAGATGATGATAATGGAAGCCTTTAATTTGTTTTTATTTTATTTAACTAATCTTTATTTAACAATTACCTTAATAACCTTTAATAAAACATTATTATTTCACATAAACTATGGACATAAATGTCCACTAACCTTTTAAATGGTTTAATTACCATTTAAGGACATCATATTTTAAAAACAAAGCTATTTGACACCTTTAACAAGTGGAATGAAACTTTTGCATTTTAAGCAATTTAGTCCTTTTTACCGAATTAAGCATTCAAACAATAAAATTTCTTTACGGAACTTTCATACAATAATTCTATCATGCTGTAAGCATTAATAAAATAATAAAATAAATATTTTGACTTCATATTTGTGGTCCCGAAACCACTGTTTTGATTTTACTCAAAAACGGGCTGTTACAAGTCCTCTCGAGCATATGTTATAGATTGGATTTAGCCCGAACAGGTAATCTAGATCAAGCTCCTTAAAGCATATGTCATAAAAAGGATTTAGCCTGGACTGGTAATCCTGTTGTATAAATGTGTGGCTCGAGAGTGTACTCTCTAATATAGTACCTTATAGGTACCATTGGACATGATTTGATGGATCCTGGTTTCTACACCTTGAGTGTATTACTTGGTATCCATTGATATTTCGAATAAATTCAATGGTGACAATTTGAGACATGAGAAGTTATGAATGATAAAATGAGTTATTACACGTATCCGTCCGAAATACAAGAAAATGATGATACATGGCAAATGATATATGAAAACATGAGATGATGATATCTGTACATGGACTTTATTTGATGAATATATGTTCATTCTTGATTATGGACTTGTACACCTTGAGTGTACTAATCGTGACCTTGATATTCCGAGTAATATGAGTAAAGTTTTGATATGAAATGATCTGAACTCGAAATGAACTAGTATGAAATTATACTTGAAATAATGAGATGAATTTTTCATGTTGAATGAATACATGTTGTGGAAAGCCTATGTGCTTGGAAACTTGATTGTTGTTGAGCCCATATATGTTTTGATGTTATTATGGAGTATATAACTAACAAGGGCAATGAGGATATGTGTAGGGCTTGAAGTCAAATTGATTGAATATGCCTTACATAGTTACCTGAAAATAGAATGAATGGTAAGTTAAGTACCATGTTATATAAACTTACTAAGCATTTTATGCTTACTTAGTTTTATTTCCCTGTTTTAGAGTAAATCAGAAGCTCGTTGGATTGGAAGCTTGGCGGAGATCACTCACACTATCCATCAGTCCATGTTGGTACAATATGGTAAAGCAATTATGATTATAATGGAATGTATAAGTTATATAGACCATATTGGCATGTAAATGATAATGATGTTTGTAACCTAGCCATTAGAATGGCTAGTAATGGCATGTTTTGATGTACTTGTAATGTCATAATATGGTAGTTTCAAAATGTTAAGAAGTTGATCAAATTATGTCTAACATGTAGACTAAATTAAGGTAAGATTGTGAACATGTATGCATGTAATGATGTTCCATATGAATGATGGAATTTACTAAATTTGAATGCTTGAATTGGTTGGTTTATGGATGTGAGTTTAAGTGTTGGTCATTGTGTGAATTTGGGTGAGAAATGAAGCTATAAATGGCTTTATTTTGTCCACACGGGCAGACACACGAGAGTGTGTCTAGACCATGTGTGACACACGACCAGGTACATAGACGTGTAGTTAGGCTGTGTGTCCCCTGCACCTAAATTTTGAGAAACAGGATTCTCAGAATTGAGCACATGGGCAGAGACACATCTAATAGCCTGTTTTTAGGGTTAATCAGAATAATGGTTTCGGGATCATAATCTGAATTAAAAATATTTAATTTAATATTTTGTTTTGGTTTATAGTATGATATAATTATTGTGTGAAAATTTTGTAAAGAAATTTTACCGTTTGAGTGGTTAATTCGATAAAAAGGACTAAATCGCGTAAAGCGTAAAAGTTGTGTTCTATTAGTTAAAAGTGTCTAAAAGCTATGGAACTTAAAATTTAGGGTCCTTATGAAATAAATGGACCATTTATTGGATAATGGATGATGTGGTTTGGCACTTGGTTGTAATTATTAATTTTTATGAAGGTTAAAGTTGTAATTTGTTAATAAAGGTTATAATATTAAAGAAAACAAAAGAAAAACCTTTGTCTTCATCTTTTTCAATCAAATGAAGAAAGAAAAAAATAGCTATGGATGAACTTCAAGGTTCAGCCACCTATTGTCCAAGCATGTAAGTCCGTTTTTGCTCGATTTTTTATAATTTTTACGTTTTTGAGACCGTTCGTTAGTAATCTAGCTAACCCGTACCTCCGATATCAAAACTGTTAAAGTATTTGGATGATTCCATTGTTGAATGTTTGAGTATCTTGATGTTTAATGATAGAAAATAAATCTTTGATATTAGATTAATGAGTTTTGTTAAGTGAATTTTAGTAAAAATGTCAATTTTGGACTAAATTGTGAAATATGATAAATTGTGTGGTAAAAGTATGAATAAACTAAAAATATGGGATTCTAGTGGTGTGGGTAAAATTTGGCTAGCATGGGCTTTTCTTTAATTGCATGAATTTGAAATTTTATGTGATAATGACTAAATTGCAAAAATGTGAAATAATAGGGACAAAATTGTAATTTTGTCAAAATGCATAAATTGTGTTAGATTGAATGAATTAATGATTAAATAAGTAAATTTTGTTATTATACAGATTGAGAAAAATGATATTTGGATCTAGAACGGGAGAAAACAAAGTATTAGATTAGTTGACTTAATTCGTCGTTTCAGCAAATGAGGTAAGTTCGTATGCATTAAGCATTGTTATATTTATGATTTTAATACTTTGATATCATATAAAATGTATATATGTGACTATTGTTGTGTTTGATGACATATCAGCTAAATATGGCACTTAGTGTGCGATTTGAGATAGCTTTAGCTATGTACAGCACTTAGCGTGCGGGACATCAAATATGACACTTAGTGTGCGAAATATTGAGAATAACACATAGTGTGTGAAATATTGAGAATGGCACTTAGTGTGTTAAATATCGAATGATTCAACGGGCATAGTCAAGGCAAGAATGAAAGTACGATCGAAATAAGTAATATAGGTACGTACAAAACTTAGGTGAGAATCAAATGAAAGTGGTGATTTATAATGCATCATGTATCTGAAATGCGAAAGATCTATGTATAAGTATGTTTCATACCAAAATTTGGTTATTTGGCTATAATGAGGTATGATTTGTATGATATGTGAGATATGAGTTAAAGCTATGTTAATTAAATATACATATGGCACATATGGTGCGAAATACCATTATTTGATGATATATATAACATGTTTCGTATTTTGTAAATAAGATGTGTTGGAAATTGGAATGAATCAAGTTGTTTGTATACATATTTGTTCATGTATATGTAAATGTGAATGAATTTGGTGAGAATGTGGTAGATCTATATGAGCAATGATATGAGTAAACAAGTGAAACTCTTGGTTAACTACGTAAATGAATTCATGTTATAAAGGTGAAAGCATATGAGGACATTATAAATTATGAAAATGTTTAATATGTTTTTATTCAATAAGTTGAGTTTATTACCATATGAGCTTACTAAGCTTTATAGCTTACTTTGTGTTATCTTATCTATGTTTTATAGTGATTCGAAAATTCACTCGGGTTGGAAGTCAGCGGAGATCGCATCACACTATCTGGTTAAGATTTCAATATTTTTACACTTGTGACTTGGTTATATGGCATGTATAGGCTTGAGTCTTTTTTATAAAGGTTTTGGTGATGTATTTGGTCATTTTATATGGCTTAATAATTACTTATGTTTGATGTGTAATTTTTTTGTGTAATGGCATAATTTGGTATGGTTGGTGATGTTCAAGATGAGCATTTGGTCATTTGGTATATGTTGAGTATTTACTTATGAAAAACATGAATTTGGACTTAATAAGTGAATGGTTAATAGATAATTTATAAGTCAAGCTTTGTGTGTGATTGATGATAACAAAATACAAATTTGAAATAGGTTGAATTAATGAATGTGATATGTGTTTTGGTATGTGATGGAATAAGTGTAAAATGAGAAATGAATCATGCTAGTTTTGGTATGTGTTTTGTACAGGAAATGGTTATGATTTGAGTTGATGAAATGGAGGGAATTGGTATGACATATTTGGTGCATAAAATAACATGTTTTGGCTGACTATTAATGTATTGAAATGGTGCAAAAATGTTGTGTTTTAGGTATGTATGAGAAGGGTGAGAAATGTGGCTTAAACCAAGCCTATTTTCACTCTACATGGCTGAGCACACGGGCGTATGGCTCGACCGTGTATGACACATGACCTTGGTACACTGTCGTGTGTCCCCTAGAGTAGCCCTTTGAATTTAAGTCAGTATATCCTACAGGTTTGACACAGCCTAGACACACGAGCGTGTCAACTGGCAATGTGTGGCACATGAGATGGTACATCAGCTTGTCCTCAGCTGTGTGGTACAAGTTAGAATGTATGCCCTTTTTTCACACGGCCTGTGACATGGGCGTGTCTGGTGACTGTGTGAGGTACACGGCCTGTTCACATGGCTGTGTGACCCTAGAATGTTTGAAAATTTTCTATGTTTTCCAAAGTTTTCAAAGGTTATCGGTTTAGTCTCGAACCTCTTCTAAACATGTTTTAAGGTCTCATAAAACCTTATAAGGAGAAAAATGATTGCACAAATGCATGATTTATGTTGTGGTTGATCGGTAATGCCTCGTAACCCTATTCCGGTGACAGATACGGGTTAGGGGTGTTACAACACGGCGTGTGTCTCAGCCGTGTGTACCACATGGTCTAGCACATGGACGTGTGGCATGGCCGTGTGCACAATTTAGAGAGTTACACGTGGTCGAACACGACCTGCAAAACGAGCGTGCCCTAGGGTCACACGGGCGTGTGAGCCCTGTAACTTGGAAAAAATTTAAAAATTTCACAAATATTCTTAGGGTTCCCGATCAAGTCCCGATTCAAATTTAATGTTCATATTGGGCCTCGAGGGTCCATTTAAGGGATGTTACGAATGAATTCGGACTTTGAATAGTAACTTGCATGATTTATTTGTAAAATATTTTGAAAGTTTCAGTAATGCTCTAAAATCCTGTTTGACGATGAATACAGGTTAGGGGTGCTACATTTAATGGTATCAGAGCTACGGTTTAGTCGGTTCTCAGACTGAACGTAGTATATGTTGAGTCTAGAAATACATGCCATTATATAACCTGTGATAGTGTGATATCCCCCGACTTTGATGAAAATTGTTTTACAAATAGACAGAGATGCTTTCTAACCGAGCTAATTCTAATACAGCTAAAAGTGATACTCACGTGCTTGAGTAAAAATGTTACTTATGATGAAACAAGATTCATAAAGGTATGAAATAAATGTTTATAATCAACATGTTAATGATACACAATAAGTGATACGTGTGTATTTATGAAAGTTAAATTTTAAAGCTTACGATCTTCACCCCCTTACCAGTATAGTGTTATACAATAAAACTCACAAGATTTATATGAATTAATGATACATGATATCTGCGACAGGTTTTAAAAATTTATAATTAATCATTCTTGAAAATAACTATTATCATGATGAAGGAAAGTGTACCTATCAAATAGTAGTATGGCTTTAGTAAGACCGGATTGTCGAACCTAAAGGAACCAAGAGTACTAGTAATTACTTTCTTTTTATTATCTAGCCTAAAAATTAAGGGATTTGTTTATCTATACTAATTAACTAAACTAAGAGTGCACAGAGAGAAAATTGGGGAAAAGCTTTTGGGAAAACTCGATTGATTAAGACAATACCTAAGGAAAAATCCACCTAGACTTCACTTGTGAAAAATCCACCTAGACTTCACTTGTTATTTGAATCTGAATCAGACAATTTATTCATTTGCTTTGATCTGTAGAAATCCCTAAGTTATATTATTATCTTTTTCGAGACTAATAACGTCTAACCCTAGGTTGATTAATTGAAATATCTTTCTAATTAACGCCCTAGTGTTGCATTAACTCGATCTTTGGATCCCCTTATTAGGTTTAACCCTAATCCGATAAAATCTTGTCACCCTATCTCTAGGCGTGCAATCAACTCCACTTAATTATGACAATTTTACTATTAGACAAGGACTTTTGCTCCTTTGAATAAGCGCATTAATTTGAGTTAATATCCTGGAATATTAAGACAAGAATTTAGAACACATAATTAATAACAAGTCAAATATTTATCATACAATTCAAATAATAATAAGGAGATTCGTCTTAGGTTTTATTCCCCTTAGGTATTTAGGGGGTTTAGTTCATAATTATGAGAGAAAACATCTCAGAAGAATAATGAATACAAAACATAAAGAAAACCCAAAATCCCTAAATGAAAATTGAAGGGAGACCTTCAGTCTTGACGATGAATCCTGCTTCTAAGATGGATCAATCGGCTTCCCTTGAGTAATTCCTTGCCTCCTACTCCGTGTCTCTCTTCTAAGTGCCTCCTCAGGTGTCTAAATAGGATTTAGAATGCCTAAGAGCCCTTAAAAGTGGCCTTTTTTAAATAGGACTATGTTTGGGCTTGACAGGGACATGGCCGTGTGCGATTGTTCCAGCCCGTGGTCAATGCTGTTAAATAGGCACGGGCGTGTAGTCTACTCGTGTAAGTCGTGCTTCGATCCTGCCAAATGAACACGACCATGTGGCTTACCCGTGTGAGGAAATCTAGGCCATGTTGATTTCCCATGTGGATCCATTTTCTTCATTTTCGGCCTGTTTCTCGCTCTTTTTACTCTCTTGTGCTCACCTAAGTATAAAACATGAAATTAAAGAATTAGGAGCATCGAATTCACCAAATCTAAGGAGAAATCATCCGTAGATGTGCTAAGCATGGGATAAGAATATGTATAAATTACGGTTTATCAAATACCCCCACACTTAAGCTTTTGCTTGTCCTCAAGCAAAATCTTCAACTCACAATCAAAATAAATTTTTCTCAATTTATAATCCATATCAATAATATCTCAAAATAATCCATAAGTATTCATACATTGAAAATTCAACTAAAAGTACATCAAAGTTTCAAACATTCCAAGTTGAGCATTTTATCATGAAAACATAGGTGTCCCCCATTATCTAAGTAATCACCTTTGATCAAAATATCATAGAATTTAACATCCTCACTAAAGGTTCACTCAAATCACTCGAGGTGTTTAAGGACATCAAATAAAACACTCATTAGTCAATATGAAAAGTTATTACCATAGGCTTGCATGAAAATCAAATCTCCACCACTATATATTGAGATGATACATCAATCAAAAAGGTCTTTAGAGGGTTGTAACGTGGCTTTGGTTAGGGGGTGTGGTCACAAGCTGAAAGAAAAGGTTAGAATCGAGATTGAATTGAAAAAAAATCACCTAACTGGAAAAATAACTATTTATCAGTTGAATACAAGTGAGCTTCTTATTAGAATATGGAATTAACACTCAAGCTCAAAAATGACGAATTACTACTAATATGTATGTAAGTATTGTTTTTTTTTAAGAACAAGTTAAATAACATAGAACTTAATTATTGCAAAAAAGAGTAAAACATAGCTAAGCAATTAATTCAAATCAAATCTCAACAAAAATAGGGACCAAATTAGGGGATTTCAACAATAATGGGTTATGGGTTAATATTGGGGTAAATTAATTAATGGCTTGTTAGGCTCAAAGGGGTTCACTAAGGGTTAATTATGAAGGTAGGCTTTTGTGGAGTGAGTGGGTTAAACCTAAGTGCCTTTATCATCTCGACATATCAAATCAAATGGTGTGGTCTTGACATGCATAATCAAGCAAGTTCTAGAATAACAAATCAATACTGACACACTCATAATAACAGTGAGCATGAAAGAAATAACATATGCTCTAAAGGCTCAAGATCTCACAAAAATTATGGCTTTTTGATGTTAACCCTGTGAATTTTAACTCAATATAATATCTGAACTTGGGGAAAAAAACCTAAAAAAATTTAATTCTCAAAAATCAACTTATCATGCTTGATTCCCTAATGTCTTAAAGTTTAAATGATCAATGCATAAATGCCTATGTTTTAATTCAAGACATATCAATAAAAATCATAACTTAATCAAAATTCATTCTAATAGTGGTATGAGAAGATGACATGAGAATAAGACAAAATTCAGGGATTTCTGATAATGATATAAAAGACCCCCCACATTAAAGATGTACATTGCCCTCAATGTACAAAGATAAATATATTGAAAACTATATATCTATAACCATAAGATAAGGAGAGAAGTGAAACTTTCTAAATGATGAATGAAGTCCTTGAATTGGAGTTATGAAGAATAGTCGGCCAAGGTAATGATGAGAGTGGAGGAGGATACTCCGGTGGTGGTAGATGTGACAGCCCTAAAATGACCCTAGTCGGAAAGTGGTTTCGGGACCGCTAAACCAAGTCACCAAATTATTTGAATATGATAATTATTGTCTAAAATATGTGAATATGAATGTGTGAAAGTTTTAAGCTTCAATTTAGTTAATTGCATGTGAATTTAGTTAATAGGACTTATGTGTGACACTTTTGAAATGTGATAGGTTAATTTATAAGGATCTATTAGTGCATGTAATAAAAAGGGTGGACTTTCATGTCAATTTCCCCACTTAATTGGTAGTGGCCGGCCATGACAATGAGGGTGGACAAAATGTGATGGGTAAAACATGTCATAAACATGTTATGTTAGTGTTTTATGGGAGGAATGATAAAATAAGGAGCATGGGTAATAAAATAATAGTGGTTAGTAGGAGGAGAAAGAGAAAAAGAAAAAAAAATGAGCTAGGCTACTCCTCCATTGTCGTGACTTGAGGAAGGAAGAAGAAGAGGATTTTCTTACTTCATGTTCGGTTGGTTGGTGTTTAGGAGGAGGTATGTTTGATGTTGTTCCATGAGATTCATGCATGTTTTTAGTTGTTAGCTTGGGTTCTACCTAGCCCATGGTTTAAATCTTTGCTATGTGATGGAGATGATATTCGGCCATGGGTGTTGTCTTCTTGGTTGGTGTTTGATGTTATGGTGATAAGGCATGAAGATGAGTTAAGTTTCGGCTAAGGTGGATTTGTGTTGATGTCATTTGCATGCTAAATGTGAAGCTTTGTAATGATACATGTGATGGTGGATTGATGACTCTTGGATTTTCTTTTTAGCATTTTTGAGTTAGACATTAAGGTCTTTGTTTAACCCATGACCAAAATTGAAATGGTATGGTGTCTTGATGCATTCGGCCATGGTAGGAAGTAGAAGAGAAATATGGTTGTTGTTCATGTTATTTGGATGAAAAATGGTAGTAAGGTGAAGTGCAAATGTTAGTATTTGATTACTAGTGTATATATGTGTATTAGCCGAGTTTTGGACTTGAAACAAAATGGTATGTAGTCAATACAAGTAACCATATTTGTAGGAAGTATTAAGCATATAATTGGCCTCAACATAGACATGCATATTCGGCCACATGAGATAGATTGGTGTTGCATGTATTCGGTTATAGGCGAGCATAATGATGAATCTATCTTGACTTAGATAATCGGCTCAAGGAGAATTTGTTAAAGTGCTTAGTTAATTGATATTAGGTTAATGATGTGTGTATTCGGTCATAAAGGTGCACATGAGGAAATGTTAGATTAATTGTATTAAATTGCTCAATGTGATTAAAAATGCGTATGACCATTTTGTATTTGAGCTAAAGGTGGCCATATGACCTATCAAACTCCTTGTCATATTCGGCCATAAGCTAGCATAATGAGACTTTAATAAGTTAAATTTGTTTGAATTAGCTCAAGAGCTTAGAGGACCAAAGTTGGATAAGGGAAAGGAAAAAGTGATCGAATAGCCGCCGAAATCGTTCGACAACATCCGAGGTAAGTTTTTGAGTAATGGATCTTAGATTATGATTCGATTAGATCATGTTTTAAGTAAATCAAAATCATGCTCTTTGTATGTAACTATTGAGCCGAAAATGATAATGCTTGATAAGTGACTTGTGTTTGAATTCTAGTTATGAAAATGAAATATAGATGTGTCATGATTTATTGATATGTGCATGGATATTCGGATGATACCCGGGCTAAGTCCAGAAGGCATTTGTGCTAGTGACTAATTCTGGGCTAAGCCCGAAGGCATTTGTGCGAGTTACTATATCCGGGCTAAGTCCCGAAGGCATTTGTGCGAGTTACTATAACCGGGCTAAGTCCCGAAGGCATTTGAGCAAGTAGCTATATCCGGCTAAATTCCGAAGGTACTTGGTTTGGGAATGAGCGATCTTGCTGTAATAATTTCAATTAATACGATCGTAAAATCCCAACAATGAGGTACGTTTCGTATATGCATTGGAGTAGTTGATTCCTTTTAAATATTATTCGCTCAGTCAATTAATGAGCTTCCGGCCTTTGGTTAAGTTGATCCCTTATGTGTGAATATGAGGGTTGGAAATGTGAAGTAGGACTGATTTTTGAGAATATGTGTATATGAAATTATCCGTTTAGTTATATGAATGCTATACTTCAGTTGTGCCTAATTTCATTGCTCAAAACTTACTAAGCATTAAATGTTTACTCCGTTCTTTGAATCTCTATTTTATAGATTTTGGTTCGTCAGCTATCGGACTCGGGATTGTCGAAGTCGAAGTCGTCCACACTATGAAATCCCTTTTGCTACACTTTTGGTTGAACTCTGAAAATGGCATGTATAGGACTACCCTTGTTGTTGTTGGTCATGTACCCTTTGGCTTTGTATAAATTTGGATAGCCATGCGAAAATGGCTTATATATACTTTGAGCATAGCATTATAATCGTTTTGTATGTTGTTCATTGAGAGGTATGGAAATGTTTGGTAACGATTAGCCATTGGAATGGTAAATCATGATCATTTTGGTGCTTTGTATGACAAATTCTAGTTGATTCATGGAAAACCATGAAATAGGTAAAGTTTACCTTAAAAACAGATGCTGGCAGCAGTAGTGGTGTGGATTTGAAAAATCACTAAAAATAGTAGAAATGGAATTAAATAGTGAATAAATTATGTAATCAAACCTTGATGAATCTATTTTCATATGAAAGTAACGAAACGATCATATGAGCCGTATTTTATGAGATGCTTAAGTTTTCGTGAAACAGGGCCAGAGTGATTTTTGGATCCCCTATTCCAGTTTTGGAAATTCACTATAAATTAACCAGAGATAATTAGAAGTCATGCCCTATATTTACAGATTCATTTTCGAGTCTAGTTTCTTTAGAAACAAACGGTATAAGTATTGAAGCCCTGTACAAGGAGATATCTAAGTCGTAATGCATGAAGGTCAGAGTAGTCAAACCCTGAAACAGGGAAGACTTTAACTAATAAACTGTACTAATTAGATCGACCAAAAATTCTAGAAAAACAGTTTTAGATGGATATATGAGTCTAGTTTCAGGTAAAATTTACGAAACTGGTTTTCGAGTTTTGGAACTCAAGATATGATTTTTAAGGTGGCAGTGACGCAGTTAGCCAGCTTGTCTGGAAATTTTTAAAATGGTCTGTGAAAATAAATGAATTAAGTCTGTTAGCACCTCGTGTTCAACTCCGGCAACGGTCTCGGATACGGGGTGTTACAATAGAGGTTCATTAGTCTATAAGTCCTGCACCAAAAGAATATAATATCTGGTAGTAGCAATGGTCGTGGTCGAGTAGGACATGACAGTCGTGGAGAACCTTTACCAGTGGAGTTTTTAGTTCCTAAGTGATGATGAGCTTTAGAGCTCTTTATAACTGTGATAAAATCAAGAACTCTTTAAGAAATATAAGGAAGCATAATTACTCATAATGAAATAGCCAAAATTATAAATTATTGAATAAAAATTATAGAACCTAAAATTAAAATAATATTAAAGGAAAATAAAATAAAAAGTACTTAAAGAAGATAAATAAAGATAAAAGTGGAAATAAAAATAAAAAATAAAAAGTTTTTAAACATCGTCATCGCCAGATGGTTCGCGAGGTGGTGGTAGCGATGAGATGTGAAGGTGCTGACAAATCTGATGAAGAGTAGCTTCAATGTGATCAAAGAGCTGAAAACACTACTGCTTAAATCGAGTAAGGCGCTTAGAGATGTCAGAGTATGAAGTCGCCGCATGAACTGGACGACGGATGGGTGGTGGCTGAGATGGTGGGTCCTCATGACGTGGAGGGATATCATCAGTAATGTCCTCTAGGTCCTCCTCCTCGGTGGATTGGATGAGGCTGTACTGAGAAGGGTGGTTCCATGTCGTTTCTTGATCATCCTCATATGTAGCATGCTCGAGATGCCCTCTAGGAACATCTGGCCGATGAGAGTGAGGGAGGATGATTGTGTCGCTGTGTTGAGGAGCCCAAAGTACTGAACCAATCGAGTCACATAGGGCTCGATAAAGATGACTCCTCTCCTATGTCGCTCCGTCTGATGGCGGATGGCGAGGGCAATGAAATAGGCAAGGTCGAAAACGTGCCCGTTTGCCATGCTCTACAGGAAATAAGCATCATGAGTGTTAACGATACTGGTGCTCTCTCGCCGTCCTGTCAGAGTATGGGCCAAGATGGCGTGTAGGTATCGCAGGGATGGGGCAAGGGCTGATGCCTTAGAGCAGCTAGGATCATAGGTGGCTGAGGCAGGGACGAGGTCCTTCCAGCACTTTGAGGGAGAGTAGTGGATGTGGCGATGGAGGGTGTCGAGTTCATTGTCGTCTATAAAGTCCTCCGTGTACAGCCCTA
Organism: Gossypium hirsutum; assembly: GCF_007990345.1. Taxonomy (NCBI): domain Eukaryota; kingdom Viridiplantae; phylum Streptophyta; class Magnoliopsida; order Malvales; family Malvaceae; genus Gossypium; species Gossypium hirsutum. The sequence goes on along the minus strand of NC_053431.1, from coordinate 40,893,428 downwards.
GTGCAATTCCAAACTCTGGTACGCTCAACTGGCGCACTAGACCACCAAGGCGAAATTGGACCATTCTAGGATCGTCGAAGTTTGTCATGACAACCTAAAGATGGAAGGTCGAACAGAGTTTCATTGTGAGCTCGAGGTACGTTGGCTCGACGATCTCAAAGAAGAGCCCCCACGGGCCAGTCATCAGGAGGGCTCGGACCGCGTTAGCCATTTGAATTTTTTCAAGTGTTGCCTAGTCAATGCAGCAGCCCACACCTAGGGGTCGGGCCTGTAATATCTAAAATAGTTCCTCTTGGGGTCCCAAGGGAAACTGGAGGAACGAGTGTCTAATCTCCGCAGAAGGACCCGAGGATGATGTTGCTCCTTTCTTCTTCTTCGAGGCGGGGACAGCGGTCTTCTTACCACGTGAGGTTGACATTGTATACCTGCAATGAAAAGTTAAAGTTAAATATTCCCCAAGAATGTACGCGTTTTAAAACTGAAAAAGAATATTTCATGGGGCTCACGCACTAGATGAAAAACATACTAAAACAACCAAAACAGATATATCAAGTCATTATTATGAATAAGACTACGAGAGTAATGCTAACAAAAATATCTAGTGAGTGAATTCATGTGGGTCTGATGAGTATGAAATATGGTGTGGGTAAGCATGAAATCTATGGAAACAAGAAAAATGGATGAATGTAGCAAACTATATTGACTAAGATGACAAATTTCTTAACAAAGAGCATAAGTATTCTATCATTACAACCATGATTATTTACTCAAAATAAAACAAAATATCATGAAATAAGAAAAAGAATGAAGAGAATAAAGGGAAAAAATGAACAAACGCAAGAGGAAGAAGCTTTGGGTCGTCAAAAGTGGTGCTATGGTTGGCGCACGGGAATAGAAAGTAGGGTGTGTGAACTTGCAGCGGCTAGGGTTAAGGATTTTTGGAAGGGGGTGATGAATAGTGAGGGGTATATATAGATTTTGAGGCACACGACCGTGCCTAATTTTTACCTGTGTGTTTCGCGATTTTTAAATTTGGGCACATTTGGCATTCGGCCCACGCCCGTGTTCCTTGGGCGTGTGGGTGCACACAGTTGTATCGCACGGTCGTGTTCTGCTTCATTCACTTCTCCCACACCTGTGTATGGATGTCCACGCCCGTGGTATTTTATCAGTCTTGAGCGCGGTTGATGGGCATGGGCGTGCTAAATTCTCAGTTTCAACCACGGGTTATCGACACGGGCGTGTCGTATGCCGTGTTGGTTTGACAAACTCGTCCATGGCCATGTCGCACGACCGTGGCAACTTATCACATCCTGTGTTAAGGAAAAATATTTCCCTATTTTCACACGACTATATCGCACGGTCGTGTCTCATACCGTGGTGTGAGCACGACCTAAGGCACGCTCGTGTGCCCAGCCGTGTAGATTAGAAAACCTGTGTTTCAACGACTCAGTTAGTGATTAGATGTCAAAAACTAAAATTTTAAAAAAGTTAACATCATTAGTGCTCGGGTTGCCTCCCGCGAAGCGCTTATTTATAGTCTAAGCTTGACTTACCTTTCTGTTGCATGGTCATGGTGGTGCGAGGAGTTTACGCTCCTCATCCCTGCTTTCAATTTTATCAACATAAGGTTTAAGATGAGTACTGTTGACCTTAAAAGTGCCGAATTTGGGATGAATTACCTCAACTGTACTATATGGGAAAATACTGAGTATCGTAAGAGGGATTTCTCTGTTAGGTTCAGAAGTGGCAATACGAGGGTCTACTGCATCTAGCAGTACTTTATCTCCAACCTTAAGTTGATTTGGTAAGATATTGAGCTCGTCATGGCGTAGTTTTGGTTTATCATGTGTCCTCAGTTTATATGTCTGCCATTCATCTAGTTCCTCAATTTCTATCCTTCGTTCATCATAGATAGGTCCTTTGTTGTTATTCGAACATGGCTCAGGTGTGTTCTTTGAACGTGTTTCCTGCCAGGAAGGTTTCACCACATGATTAGTTTTAATAGTATGATTTATACAACCACCTTCAATTTTTGATGTGTTGCTCGAATTACGAGCTTGAAGGGTGATTGTTTCGTCTCCACACGAAATGTGAGTTCACCTGTGCTAACATCAATTATTGTTCTAGCAGTTGCTAAAAAGGGCCTTCCTAAAATTAAAGGAACGTTACTATCCTCCTCTATGTCTAGAACAACGAAATCAACTAGGAATATAAATTTGTCAATTTTAACGAGTACATATTCAATAATACCCCTAGGAAATCTGATTATTTTATCGGCCAATTGAATACTCATCCTAGTTTGTTTGGGTTTCCCAAGACCTAGTTGTTTAAACATTTTATAAGGCATGACATTAATACTAGCCCCTAAATCAGCTAAAGCATTATTAACATCTAAGCTACCAATTAAATAAGGAATCGTAAAACTCTCTAGATCTTTTAATTTTTTGGCCAACTTATTCTGTAGTATGGTTGAGCAAACTGCATTTAGTTTCACATGCGATGCCTCATCCAACTTCCGTTTATTTGTTAAAAGCTCCTTTAAGAATTTGATTGCGTTCAGTATCTGCGAAAAAGCTTCAATAAACAGTAAGTTAATATGTAATTTCTTTAAAAGTTTAAGGAATTTACCGAATTGTTCATCTGAGTGGTCTTTCCTTGTCGCATTTGGGTATGGTACACGTGGTTTGTACTCTTTACTTACCTATTTTTGGTCATTGTGGTCCACCTCACCTTTACCTTTACTTACCTCAGTCTCTTGCCTCGATTCTGGTTCAGGTGCAACTAACCCTTCCTCATCTTGAATGGTAATTGTGTTGAGTTGTACCCTTGGGTTAGATTCAGTGATACCCGGTAGGCTACCTTGTGGTCGTTCAGATATTAATTTGGCGAGTTGTCCTATCTAAGTTTCGAGCCCTTGGATCGACGCTTGTTGATTCTTAAGTGTTGTCTCGGTATTCTAAAAATGAGTTTCTGACACATAGATGAATTTTGTTAGCATATTCTCAAGGTTCGATTTTTTCTCTTATTGGTAGGGTGGTTGTTGGAAGCCTGGAGGTGGTGGTGGTCTCTGATTTCCTTGGCCTCCCTATGAAAAATTTGGGTGGTTCCTCCAACCTCCCATTGTAAGTGGATCAAGCAAGTGTAAGTGTTACTATAAGGTTCACCCATGTAATTTAATTGCTCGTTCTTTATGTTGTGGCTATAGGGTGGGTATTCTGAATTGCTTGATCCACCTCCACTTGCTTCCCACTGCATTACTGGGTGAACCTGTGAAGAACCAAGAAAACCATCAGTTTTTCTATTCAAAAGTTCTACCTGATTAGAGAGCATGGTGACTGAATCAACGTTAAAAGTGCCGGCTGTTTTCGTTGGTTTTGTTCTCATGACTTGCCACTGATAATTATTTAGTGACATCTCTTCTATAAATTCATAAGCATCCTCAGGTATCTTATTATTGATAGTGCCTCTAGCAGCTTATCAATCATCTGTCTAGTCGAAGGATTCGGGCCATTGTGAAACATTTGAACCTGTAGCCAAAGTGGTTACCCATGGTGAGGGCCTCTTCTTAAAAGGTCCTTATATCTCTCCCATGCATCATAGAGTGTTTCTAAATCTATCTGCACAAAAGAAGAGATATCATTACGTAATTTGGTTGTTTTAGCCGACGGAAAACATTTTAATAAAAAATTTTTAGTCATTTGTTCCCAAGTAGTGATTGACTCTCGTGGTAATGAGTTCAACCACTGTTTAGCTTTGTTCCTCAATGAAAAAGGGAATAACCGAAGGTGAATGGAATCATCAGAAATGCCATTGATTTTAAAAGTATTGCAAAACTCTAAGAAATTCGCCAAATGAGTGTTTGGGTCCTCGTCCTACAAACCGTCAAACTGAACAAACTGTTGGATCATTTGAATGGTGTTAGGCTTTAGTTCAAAATTATTTGCAGCAACAGCAGGCCTAACTATGCTCGATTCAGTTCCTGTTAAAGAAGGTTTAGCATAATCATACATTGTATGCGGAGCAGGATTCTAATTAGCAGCAATCGCAGGAGGTAGTGGATTTTCCTGGTTTCTAGCCATCTCCTCGTTTGTAGTGTGAATATCGTCCTCTTGCTCTTCCTCTGTGTATCTTAAGCTTTGCCTGATTTCTTTTCAGTTTCTATGAACTGTGTGATCGATCTCACTATCAAACAGTAATGGTCCCGACGGGTTTTTTCTAGTCATACATTATAAAAACCTACTAGAAGCAAATAAAATAAAAATTAGAAAAGAAAATAAAAATTTAAATTGCAAATAAAGTAAAATGGCTAAAGTAATAAAAATCGAGTGTTCCTAATAGCTTAGTTCCCCGGCAACGACGCCAAAACCTTGATACGTGATATTCACGATAGGTTTTAAAATTTTATAATTAATCATTTTTGAAACTAACTATGATCACGATGAAGGCAAGTGTACCTATCGAACAGTAGTATAGCTTTAGCAAGACCGGATTGTCAAACCCAAAGGAACCAAGAGTACTAGTAATTACTTTTTTTTTATCTAGCCTAAAAATTAAGGGATTTGTTTATCTAAACTAATTAACTAAACTAAGAGTGCACAGAGAGAAAATTGGGGAAAAGCTTTTGGGAAAACTCGATTGATTAAGACAATACCCAAGGAAAAATCCACCTAGACTTCACTTGTTATTTGACTCTGAATTAGACGATTTATTCATTTGACTTGATCCGTAGTTATCTCTCTCGAGACTAATAATGTCTAACCCTAGGTTGATTAATTGAAATATCTTTCTAATTAACGCCCTAGCGTTGAATTAACTTGATCTATGGATCCCCTTATTAGGTTTCACCCTAATCCGACAAAATCTTGTCACCCTATCTCTAGGCGTGCAATCAACTCCGCTTAATTATGACAACTTTACTCTTAGACAGGGACTTTTACTCCTCTGAATAAGCGCATTAAATTGAATCAATATCCTGGAATATTAAGACAAGAATTAAGAACACATAATTAAGAACAAGTCAAATATTTATCATACAATTCAGATAATAATAACAATATCCATCTTAGGTTTCATTCCCCTTAGGTATTTAGGGGGTTTAGTTCATAATTATGAAAGAAAACATCTCAGAAGAATAATGAATACAAAACATAAAGAAAACCCAAAACCCCTGAATGGAAATTAAAGGGAGATCTTCAGTCTTGACGATGAATCCCGCTTCTAAGATGGATCAATTGGCTTCCCTTGAGTAATTCCTTGCCTCCTACTCCGTGTCTCTCTTCTAAGTGCCTCCTCAGGTGTTTAAATAGGCTTTAGAATGCCTAAGAGCCCTCAAAAATGGCCTTTTTCGAAGAGGACTATACTTGGGCTCGACAGGGACACGCCCATGTGCGATTGCTCTAGCCCGTGGTCAAGGCTATTAAATAGGCATGGGCGTGTAGTCTACCCGTGTAAGTCATGCTTCGATCCTGCCAAATGGATACGGCCGTGTGGCTTACCGGTGTAAGGAAGTCCAGGCCGTGTTGATTTCCAATGTGGGTCCATTTTCTCCATTTTCAGCCCATTAAAGAATTAGGAGCATCAAATTCACCAAATCTAAGGAGAAACCATCCATAAATGTGCTCAGCATGGGATAAGATACATGTATAAATTACGGTTTATCAATTAAGCTCATGAACGTGGAACTAAAGAGTTCAAAGGCTGAATGATTAATGATGTAGTCAGAATGAGAATGGGTTAGTAAGTAAAGATGGTATTAAAAGAGATATCAGATTTTTCTAAAGATTATTCGGATTATGTAATGTCATTGTTAAGGAAGAAGTTATTCATGAGGAAACAACTTATCTAGATATGATATTTACAGAACGGATTAGCCGAAAATTCTTCCAAATTGACTCTTTCAGTGAATTGAATAATGTAAGATTATTGATGACTTAATTAGTCAGTAGAATAGTGATGAAATTGCAAAGATATTTGAAGGCAGCTGTTATAATTGAGTATATTACAGCAACATCTCCTGGGTACTCTATAAGTTATGTTATTCTCAAAGGCATATGAAATTGTTCATGTTCAGATGCAATATTTGTTGTATTGAAATGCTAGTAAATCATGATAGATGAAATTACTGTAAGTCAGGTTGATTTATGAGCGGTATTGCTCTACCTTACTTGGGTTTTTTAATTCATCGTGATTGATATAATATTTGAGGATAAGATTCATATGATGTTATTTTCTATTTCTACTGATTGAAGCCCTGAATTGCGAATGTGCAAGTTATATTGTCTTTATCACAGTTGTTTCTATCAAGTATGCGTGATATTATACCCTTTTGAATTTTCTTTGAGATATCATCAATCTTTTTATTATTCAAACATGGTTTATCTATGAAAGATATTCATCGGATAGAGGTAATTGCATTCATTATCGTTATAAATATTGACTCGATCATGAGATTTGGTGACAGAGATTATATATTATAGAAACTGAATTACTGCATTGGTTATTATAGGGGCCACTTTCAGTTCTCCCTCTTCTAATTTGAGGTACACTATTGATATTGAAGTGTTTCTTTATCTATAGGTTGAAATGTCGATCATATTAATGCACTATGGTTTAAAATCCATCTGATGATTATGGATTTGGAAAAAAAAAACTCAAAGCTTCAATGTTAATAATTGAAATAGCTACATTGATGACCCAGTTATTACTAAAAAGAGGTAAGATTTGAATGGACTGGCAAATGTTAGAAAAGTTTTGACCAGTTGGAAGTTCTGTTGATCAAAATATTAATTCTGGTTCAACCTGAATCAGGTAAGGAATTCATTATTACAATACTGCACTATGGAACAGGATTAAACTGTGTTTTGATGCAGTAAGGCAAAGTAATAGCTTGTACTTTTAGGCAGTTAAAAACCACATGGAAAGAATTACCCGATACATGATCTAGAAATGACAGCTATTTTTTTGTGTTAAAATCTGATAACATTACTTATTTGGTGAAAAATCTCATATATTCAGCAATTATAAAAAGTTGAAGTATCTGATGTTGTAAAAAGATTTTACTTTGAGATAGCGTATATGACTTGAATTGTTGAACAATTATGATTTGACAATTGTATACCACTTGAAAAAAATGAATGTGATTACAGAAATTCTAAGTAGGAAATCTCTGTATACTTTTCAAGCCATGGATACCAATTATATTTGTCTAATAATAACTTAATTTTAGCTAAGTATAGAGCTAAATTGATGTTTATATGACAGAGCAGCGAAACTCAGAAAAATGATAATGAGTTGTAAGTTAAAGGAGCATAGAATGAAATGATTATTGAATTAAGATAGCAGATTTGAATTTGATAATTGTCTGTTATTCCGAGATAGAACCTGTGTACTAAAGAATTTGGAACTTTTGCAGAAAATTTTACATGAATGATCACAATAGTACTATGTCTGTTTATCTAAGAAATGATAAAATGCACAACGATTTGAAAAAGATATACTGGTAGCCCGAAATGAAATGTGGTATTTTTGAATCTATATTTAAATGCTGGATGTATTGCAAGATAGAGATGATACTTTTAAGATGGGTGTAGTCAGTGAAAGTACCGAAATGGAAATGGGACAAAATTACCATGAATTTTATATTAGGATTATCACTGTCTATGAAAAAGAAAGATACTATTTGAGTAATTGTAGATTGCTTGATGAAGCCTGCACATTTCATTCTGGAATGAGTGGATTTCACACTTGATATATTACTTGAACTATTTATTTTTGAGATTTTTAGATTATATGATGTGCTATTTTCTGCTATGTCTGATAGAGATCTACAGTTTAACTTCTGATTCTAAAACAAGTTACAAGAAACTCTGGGTATACGGTTACATTTTAGTACCGTATTTCATTTTTAGAAGGATGATCAATCTAAACATATGATTCAGAATTTGGAAAATTGCTTCGATTTTGTGTACTTGAATTTGAAGGTAATTGGGAAGAGTATTTGCCTTTGGCTGAAATTGCTTATTATAATAGTTAACAGTCAAGTACAAAATTTTTATTGTAGGAGGCTTTATAGGGTCACAAATATAAAACTCTGATGGTTTGGACAGAGTTTAGTGAGAAAAGATACATGTAGTAGGTTTCATTCTTTGAAACTAAAGAATATGAAAATGATCTGAGATAGCTTAAAAGCAGTATTTGATCATCAGAAATTCGATGTGAATCTAAAATGAAAAGAACTAAAGTTTTAGGTGGGCGATAAAATATTTTTGAAAGTTTTGCCATGGAAGAAAGTTCCCTAGTTTGACCGTAAAGGCAAATCAAGCTTGTGGTTTATCGGGTCATATAAGATTATTGAAAAGAATTAGACCTGTTGCGTGTTGATAGGTATTATTATTGGAGTTCTACAAAATTCACAATGTTTATATGAGTATATGTGTTATGGCAGTATCGATCAGACTCATCATATGTTATTACTTTGATAAATGTTAAATTCGACCTGACACAACTTACAACGAGAGATTGGTTGAAATTCTGGCACTTGAAGAGAAAAACTGAGAATTAAAAAGGTAGCTTTAGTAAAAGTTTTCTGACAATGACATGATATAGAGGGAGCTACCTAGGAACTGGAGGAAACTATGAGAAAGTAATGTCTAAATCTCTTTACTGGTAAAATTTTCGAGAATGAAAATTCCTTAAGGGGGGAGAGTTGTAACAGCCCAAAGTCCGGTGAAATAGGAACAGTGGTTTCGGGACGAAATGGGAATTTATGAAAAAGTTAGGGGCAAAATAGTAATTTTGCCTAGGATGTAAATTGAGTCTAAATGAGTATGAAATATGAGAAATTGATGTAAAATTTACTCGTATAGATGCGTATAGACCAAATTTGGAGCTAGAACGAGTAAAGAGGAAAATGTCAGATTAGTAGATTTTACGTACACGAACATTGTCGAGGTAAGGTCATGTAACTAAATTGTGTTTAATTACATGCTTGCATTGATTGTGTTTATGTAAATTTTATAAATAACATAAATATGTGAAATGGTTACATATCCGATCAAGCCCGATAAATGAAAATGTTTAAATTAAATGATAATGTCTGATAGATGATAAAGGATAAACAATAAGAATGTTACCTATATGCTTGAAATGAATGTGGAATGTGTTTATTTGAATTATATGAATGTTGTGGATGTATGAAATAATCACATGCCTGATAATACTTCAGAAAAATGTTTAAATCCCGGTTGAATACAATGGAAAATCGATGGATATGTGATTTCTCGAAATGAATGAGGTCCTGCATTTGTTGTTGACGGGATTTAGCTCGAACAAGTGATCCTATTGACCTCATTACAGAAAGGATTTAGCTCGGACAGGTAATCCTAATATAAGTCCTCTCGAGATTGGATTTAGCCCAGGCGGCTAATCCTGATCAAGCTCCTTAAAGCATATGTCATAGAAAGAATTTAGCCTGGACTGGTGATCCTGTTGTATGCATGTGTGGCTTGAGAGTGTACTCTCTGAAATAGTACCTTATGGGTACCATTGGACATGATTTGACGGATCCTGATTTGTACACCTTGAGTGTATTACCTACGTATCCATTGATATTCTGAATAAATTCAACAGGTGAAAATTCCAGAGATGAGAAGATATGAATGATAAAATGAGTTATTACACATATCCGTTCGAAATACAATAAAGTGATGATACATGACAAATGATATATCAAAACATAAGATGATGATATTTGTACATGGACTTTATTTGATGAATATATGTTCATTCTTGATTATGGACTTGTACAACTTGAATGTACTAATCGTGACCTTGATATTCCTAGTAATATAAGTAAACTTCTGAAATGAAATGATCTAAACTCGAAATGAACTAGTATCAAATTATACTTGAAATAATGAGATGAATTATGCATGTTGAATGCATAAATGTTGTGGAAAGCATATGTGCTTGGAAACTTGATTATTGTTGAGGCGATATATGTTTTGATGTTATTATGGAATATATGACTAACAAGGGCAATGAGGATATGTGTAGGGCTTGAGGTCAAATTGATTGAATATGCCTAACATAGTCACCTCGAAACAGAATGAATGGTAATTTAAGTACCACGTTATATGAACTTACTAATCGTTTTATGCTTACTTAGTTTTATTTCCTTGTTTTAGAGTAAATCAGAAGCTCGTTGGATTGGAAGCTTGGCAGAGATCACTCACACTATCCATCGGTCCATGTGAGCATAATATGGTAAAGCAATTATGGTTATAATGGCATGTATAAGTTATATAGGCCATATTGGCATGTAAATGATAAGATGTTTGTAACCTAGCCATTGGAATCGCTAGTAATGACATGTTTTGATGTACTTGTAATGTCATACTATGGTAGTTTTGAAATGTTAAGAAGTTGATCGAATTATGTCTAACATGTGGGCTAAACTAAGGTAAGATTGTGAACATGTATACATGTAATGATATGCCATATGAATGATGGAATTTGCTAAATTTGAATGCTTGAATTGGTTGGTTTATGGATGTGAGTTTAAGTGCAGGTCATTGGTGTGAATTTGGGTGAGAAATGAAGCTAGAAATGGCTTTATTTTGTCCATATGGGCAGACACATGGGTGTGTGTCTAGTAAACCGTAATTTATACATATTTTTATCCCATGCTTAGCGTATTTACAGATGATTTCTCCTTAGATTTGGTGAATTCGATGCTCCTAATCCTTTAATTTCATGTTTTATACTTAGCTGAGCATAGGAGAGTAAAAAGAGCAAGAAACGGTTCAAAAACAGAGAAAATGGGCCCACATGGGAATACAACACGGCCTGGACTTCCTCACACGGGCGTGTCACACGGCCCTATCAATTTGGCAGGATCGAAGCACGACTTACACGAGTAGACCACACGCCCGTGCCTATTTAACAGCATTGACCACAAGCTGGAGTAATCGCACACGGGCATGTCCCTGCCGAGCGCAAGTTTAGTCCTATTTAGAAAAGGCCAATTTTTAAGGCTCTTAGGCATTCAAAAGCCTATTTAAATACTTGAGGAGGCACTTAGGAGGGGGGCGCAGAGTAGGAAGCAAGGAATTACTCAAGGAAAGTCGATTGATCCATCTCAATTGCCGAATTCATCATCAAGACTGGAGATCTCCCTTCAAGTTTTGTTATCTTTATGCTTTTGAGATGTTTTCTTTCATAAATATGAACTAAACCCCTTAAATACCTAAAGGGAATGAAACCTAAGACAGATCTTGTTATTATTATCTGAATTATATGATAAATATTTGACTTGTTCTTAATTATGTGTTCTTAATTCTTGTCTTAATATTCCAGGATATTGGTTCAAGTTAACGCTCTTATTCAGAGGAGGAATAGGCCCTGTTTAAGAGTAAAATTGTCATAATTAAGCGGAGTTGATTGCGCGCCTAAAGATAGGGTGACAAGATTTTGCCAGATTAGGGTGAAACTTACTAAGGGAATCTATAGATCGAGTTAATGCAATTCTAGGGTGTTAATTAGAAAGAGATTTCAATTATTCAACCTAGTGTTAGACGTTATTAGTCTCAAGAGAGATAATAATATAACTTAGGAATTTTTATGGATCAAGTCAAATGAATAAATCGTCTAATTCAGTGTCAAATAATAAGTGAAGTCTAGGTGGAGTTTTCCTTAGGTATTGTCTCAATCAATCGAATTTTCCCAAAAGTATTTTCTTGAGTTTTCTTTCTGAGCATTCTTAGTTAGTAATTAGTTTAGATAACCAAACCTCTTAATTTTTAGGCTAGATAATAAAAAGGAAGTAAATACTAGTACTCGTAGTTCCTTTGGGTTCGACAATCCAGTCTTGCTGAGCTATCTAAACAATTACGAAAGTATAGGCTATCATTATCTCCAGTGCGAAATTCAGTCATTTGACCATTTTCAACCAATTTTCACTTAGCTAGCAAATCTAGATTTTTTTTCTGTAATTCTCAGATCTGTTGTGGAAAAATTGATATAGCTCTCAATTTAGCCAAGATGGAACCATTATATTCTAGAGTTTGTTGAGCATTCAATACCTTTAAAGCAAAAAGAGATTTTTGACTCAAAGCAATCATGACCATGATAGTTTTTCCTTGATGATAATCAATAATCAAATTGTAGTCTTTCAACAATTCGAGCCACCTGCGCTGTCTCAAATTCAACTCTTTCGAGCCATATTTTTAAAGGAAACACAACAACTGCAAATTCTAGATTGTGTCGGATAGTTTTTCTTATGCGACTTCAGCTTTTGAAAAGCATAAGCAATAACTGTAACACCCCTAAACCGTATCCATTGTCGGAACAAGGGTATTACCAGACAAATAGAATAGTAAACCATTCAATTCATACATCAATGCAAACATAATCTAATTAAAATAAAATACATTCATAATGTCCCTTAATCGAGCCCTCAAGGCCCTAACAATACTATAGAAATAGTTCAGAACTAAATAGGAAATATTTGCAAATTTTAGGAAAATTTTGAAAATTTTGGTCTGTAGAGGTCACATAGTTGAGGCACAAGCCTGTGTCTCAGGCCATGTCAACATTCGAAATAGGGACACACACTGTATAACTCACTAAATTAGTTCACTCGACCAAGCCACTCGCCTGTGTGCCAGGTCGTATGCTAGGCCATGTAACTACCTGACTTGCATGCCTTGAACCTACAGGGGACACATGGCCATGTCGTATGGTCGTGTGTCACACACGGATAAGACACAGGTCCGTGTCTCAAGCCGTGTGGACGAGAAAATGGCCAAAATCAAGTCATTCCTCTCAATTTTCTTAAACACTAACCTAGGTACACTTGCATAAATGATCAAAGCTTCAAAACATGCTTAAAACCCGCATAAAATGATCTATACATTAAACTACTAATCCATACAACCAATATGCAATTTAGGCCCAACATTAAATATACCAAAACATAAGCATTCTTAACCATCCATCAACTAACTTATTTCTAACCATTCCATTCTAGATTCAATACCATAACTTAGTCATACTAAATTCACTTCATAACATACTAACTTGTAATCGTAACATGCATCACATAACCACTTAACACTTATTTTTCAAGATATCAAAAGTACCAAAATGGTGTCATTCAAACAACTTACACAACCAAATTCATACTTACCTATTTACATAATCAAAACATGACTATCAACATTCAAACCTATTACATGCCATATAATTTGGAATAAACGTTCCAAAAACTACCGAAATGAGTTGGATAGTATGACTTGTGTGCCGATCCGATCATCCAACCTTTCGAGAATCTACAATGATATTAAAGAACACAAGTAAGCTTAATGAAGCTTAGTAAGTTTGACATATTAAACGATAAATCTTACCGAACTAATTATAATAATTCAAACAATAATAATCATCCAAGAGCACTCCCTGTCATTCACAACTTCAATTGATAAATTCATCCATGTTTAGATCAATATGAAATTAATAACATATCTTTCAAATTCATTAAATAGGTTACCTTATTGAGATTTTCAATTCGAAGAATGACTTACAAGTAAGAGTACATCATCAATAGAAGCTCATAAGAGCTAGTCCATCCGAACACGCTAAGAGAAGCCCATAAGAGCTGAACAGAAGCTCATAAGAGCTAATCCACTCGAATCACGCCAAACAGAAAGTATAATGTGAGAGTTCACAACAAATGCTGAACCTCGATTTACTTGGGTAATATGTTGATATCTTCCTCTAGTACCATCTTCACTCCAAACCCCCGTAATACACCAAAACACGAATGTACTCTAGTCCCACATTCAATCCAAATCGAGTATCAAAATCAATAATATATCTTAATTTACTATTCATTATCCACAATTGAAAATAACTATATAACTTGTTCAACGATAATCTACTCAATAATTCATATGGATATTAAATTCTAAATCGTACAAACTTACCTGGACTGAATTGTAGTAGTTACAAAACTTTAGGGACTATTCTGCTATTTTTCTTTTTCCACGAGTATCTACAGGATCTTGATCTAAAATGTAAAATTACTCAATTATTTGCATATATTTCATTTCCAATCCATTTTACAATTAATACCTTTTTATTTTTAAATTTGCATAATTACCCCAAACTTTCATAATTTTTGCAATTTAGTCCCTTAACTCGAAATTCATCAAATTAACTAATTTTCTCAAGTCAATATTTTATCCAAATATACTAGGCCCTCAAAAATCCCCTAATAAACATTGAATTCACTATCAAACCCTAATATTTTGACATTTTCACAATTTAATCCTAAACCAAAATTTAACAAAAATCTCTTTACAAAATCATCAAAAAAATCCAAAGCTCCAAATACATGATATTCATAAAAAACATTCAATATTCATCAATGGAAACTTCCAAAATTTTTAACAGAATAGAAAACGAAGGTACGGGCTAGCTGGACCTAGTTACAACGATCTCAAAAACATAAAAATTACAAGAAATCGAATTAAATAGACTCACATGCAAGAGTATAAAGTGGCCGAACCTCCAAGTTAGGCTCCCATGGTGTTTTGACAATGAAAATTAGAATGATGAAGAGAAAAATGTCTTTTTCTTCTTTTAATTTTGTTTTAATTTCTTAAAAATTACTATTTTGCCATTAAAGTATGAAAGGTTTAATAAATTAACTACATAATGTTGGTCCTTTATAATTTAATAATCAAGCTATTAAATCACTTAAATACTATAATTTTTATATTTTGTCCCTTTTTCAATTTAGTCATTTTTCTTTAATTTACTAACTAAACATTAAAATTTCTTAACGAAATTTTAATACAACCTTAATAATACTTCGTAAATATTTATTAAAATAATTATTGCTCGGTTTATAGAAATGAGGTCCCGATACCTCATTTTCTAAAACCACTTGACTTTAAGGTCATACCACTTGAACCTAATTATTCTTTCAAATAGTATAATTTAGTAATTCAAATTTTATTTTAACATTATAATTGTCTCGTAAATATTAAATAATAATATTTACGAACTTACTCATCAGAACTGTGATTTTTATCCATTGTTTCCAACTCCACTGAAAATTAGGTTGTTATAATAACCTTGTCTTCTTACATCAGAACGTAACCTAATTTGTTGAGTGACGCATCATTGTAAAAAATGAACTCTTTTTTAGATTCTAGTTGTGTTAACATGAGAGCTTCTATTAGCATTGTCTTTAATTGATCAAAACTTTGTTGACACTTTTCAGACCAGATAAGTTGAACATCTTTCTGCAACAACTTAGTTAATGGTAAAGCAATAATCGAGAAGCCTTTGACAACTGTCTATAATATTCGGCTAAACCTAAGAAACTTCTCACCTCACGTTTTTTGAAGGTTTCCAATTTCGAATCGTAGATATCTTGTTTGGATCAACCTAGATGTCTTCCACTGAAATCACATGACCTAGGAATCCAACTTCTCGGATCTAGAACTTACATTTACTTAATTTCGCATACAACTATTTTTCTCGTAAAGTTTGCAATATTATTTTCAAGTGTTGATCGTGTTTAGTTTCATTCTTTAAATAGATCAAAATATCATTGATAAATACAACCACTAATCCATCTAAATACGTTTGAAAAATCCCAATTCATCAAACTCATTAATGCAATAGGGGCATTGGTCAAACCAAACGACACCACAAGAAACTTACCTGGAAAAATATAACATCCATAAGGATTTAACCATAATTCACAATATAACTTACATAAGGATTTAAACATAATTACACCATATGAACTTACCTAGCAAAATCGACAGACAAGTTGAACTGTAAGGATTATTCGATAATCTTTCATTTTTCCTCGGTTATCCTCAACTTGATTAAAATCCCAATCTATATAATAAATTTCAAATTATCAATTCCAAATATCTTATAACATCTAATTGTATGCATATGACTATTAATTATCATTTTACAAAAATTCTCTAAAGTTTTACATTTTATTCAATTTAGTCCCTAAAATCAAAATTGTCATAACTTTCAAATTTGAGCTTTGATTTAAAAACTGGTCTCAATAAAATCCTTATACAACCCTCTAATATCTATAATTATATAAATTTAACAAAAATTTTGAACCCTTTATACACTTAAGTCCCTATGTTCAAAAGTAACAATTTTTCACTTTACAAATTAGTCTTCTTCTTCTTTTCATTTTTAAGCTTAAAATCTATCAATTTAGTACCAAAAGCTTTAAGATTCAACAATGGAAACTTTTAGAAACTTTAACAGTTTTACAAAATAATCTCTAGGCTACCTAAATCAAGCTCTCAGGATCTCAAAAACATGTTATTTACAAGAAACAAGCTAAAAATGGCATACCATTCAAGAGCTAAAGCTTGGACGCGACCAAGATTTTCTCCTCTCTTTAGAAATAGTTTTGAGATGAAAAAGATTAAAAGAATGTTTTAATTCTTTTAAAATTTGGCTTTTATACATTTAATTAAGGTTAATAAATCTTATTTAATTATTTAAAACATAAAATAATTAGTCTTAACTATCCATTAATCAAGCTAAGTGGGTTTCATTATGGAATTCCACTATCCATTATTACAATTTGGTTAAATTGCTCCATTAGTCCATTAGAAATATAAAAATCTAAGGTGATTGAATTTTTACTACATTTACAATTTAGTCATTGTGTAACAGCCCTAACCCCTCCCCGTAGTCGAATTAGGGTCACAAGCACTACAAAAAATCAGAATATTTAATTACATTGCAAACGGTAATACAAGCTAACTAATATCATCATAACATCCAAGGGCAGATCATGCCAATCTAAAATTTCATAGTAGTGTCGTACATGAAGCAATATATGCTAATCTAATATTTCCATAATGATGTCTTGTACAATCAAATAACTAATCATCCTATGCAATGCTAAACTTGGTCTTCCATCGTTTACAATCTTATCACTATTTATACATTGTTAAACTTAGTCTTCCACTGTCTACACTCTTATCACTATTTATCCCTTCTAAAATGTTAGAATTGGGATACATACAAGACTATTCCAATTATTAGCATCAAAGTACTAGGCCATACTCCATCTATGATTATCTTTTCAATTTATCTTCGATGATGTTAGTAGAATGCACTTAATATGGGTTTGCTAATTCATTCCAATTTAGAGTAAAAGTCACTCTTACAGCCCTTATTAAGAGTCTACGGCACCCTAAAAATAGTTTAAAAATAGGCAGGGTCAAATTTGAAACAATTCTAAAAGTTTAGGAAATAATTACAAGATTTTTGTTGCAAAGGTCACATGGCCGTGTGGCCAGGCCGTCTACCTCACACGGCTAAGACACACACCTATGTGGCTAGGTCGTGTAATAATCAAAATAGGGACACATGCCCATGTGGAATGCCCTGGGCCATGTGACTCTCGAATTTGGGACACACGACAGTGTCCCAGCCCGTGTCCTTACCCATGCAACTCACTGACTTGGGTCACACGCTCATGTGTGACACATGCCCATGTATGTTGCTCGTGCGTGACACACACCTGTGTGGACAAGCCGTGTGCACCTAAAAGTACCTTAAAACTCAACTTTACCATTTCCTACTTACTTGGGCACTAAGCAACTCAATTACCAATCGCTTAACCTATTCAAATCAAGATTGAACATGCCCAAAATACATCAAATTAATCATTTAATATGCCTAACCAATATACTCTCATTGGTACCACATTTTATATGATCAAATACATCAACAACACATCAAACATTCAAGACTTTCATTCATATGACATTTACCATAATTGGACTATCACTTACCTATTTAAGCTACTAAACTTTAATCTAACACATACCAAATATAAACTAGGTTAACATACCAATATAGTCTCAACCACAACCATATACACATTTAAGCATCATTTCACTAGCAACTACGACAACCACACCTTATAAAAAATATCAACCAAAGACTTCCTAGGTACATGCCATTACAAAATGAAATATCACATCTGGATTTGTGATTTAATGCTAAGTCGGCAATAATTCAAACAGTACCTAGCCTGTGTACGGAAAACAAAACTGCATGCTGACTCGGACGGATACACAGATCCAACCAACACACCAGTTTCAACTGTCATCGGAGTATTAGTCAACCCAAAAGGCATCACCAAAAATTCATAGTGGCCATAACATGTACTAAACGTCGTCTTAGGTACATCACTATCTTTCACTTTCAACTGATAGTAACCCGATCTCAAATGATCTTAAAAAAGACAGAAGCTCCTTTTAGTTGATCAAACATGTCATCGATACGAGGTAGGGGTATCGGTTTTTAATCGTCAACTTATCAACAATTGTTGATAGTTTATACAGAGTAGCATCGAGCCATCTTTCATTTTAACGAATAACACGAGGGCTCCCCAGGGAGATATACTAGGGTGTATAAAGCCTCAATCCAAAAAATCTTTCAATTGCACTTTCAATTCTTCTATCTCTGTGGGTCCCATACGACAAGGAGACATGGACACCGGAGCCGTACCAGGAAATACTTCAATTGTGAATTTAACCTATTGATTTGGTGGCAATCCGGGAAATTCCTCGGGAAACACATCAAGAAATTCACAAATAGTGTGAATCTTACTATTCTATCTATTGCCAGAATTCGAGTTGATAACATAGGCTAGAAAAGCTTCACAGCCTTGATCGAGAAGTTTATTAGCTCAAATTGTTGAAATAATACGAGTCGACCCACTCGCTCGAACACCATTCACTTCAATTATACTACCGTCTTCACTCTGAACCACAAATTTCTTTTTATGGCAGTCCAGTATCACTCCATGTTCAGTAAGCCAATTCATTCTGAATATTAAATCAAAGTCACCAAATGGAATTTTCAACAAATCAACAAGGAAGGTTATATTATGTATTTCTAATACGTATTGCCTACACATCTGATCCACTACTACAGACTGCCCTAAATGACTTGACACAACTATTGATACTCTAGATGTTTCCTCTTTTAAACTTCCCGATTTAACTAATTCAGCTTTAACATATGAATGTGAAGATCCTAGGTCAATCAAAGTATAACCAGGTTCTAAATGTAATAAAAAGATACATGCCACAATGTCGGTAGCACCACCATCCTTTCGTGTCCATACAACATAAGCTCATGCAAGCGCTCTAGCCTTTATCTGACGAGTAACAGTATCGTTTCTCTTTCTAGCATCACCTCTAGCAAAAGAACCACTGTGACTTGTTTCACAACCCCCTAGATGCAGGCACAAACCTTTGAGAAGAAACAAGAGTAGAATTCTCATTCTTTGGACACTCTCGAGCAAAATGCTCCATAGATCCACAGTGAAAACAAGCCCTAGTTATCTTTCAACATTCACCAAGGTGCTTTTTCCCACAGTGTTCATAATTTGGAATATCAGTATCACTGGATGGACCTCGCACACTACCCATGGGCATAGTTGGCTGTCGATCACGGTTCCTACTATTTATTTATCCATTTCTATTTAGTCCTTTATTTTAGTTAATATGCTTTTTTTATGCCTAGTATCAATACAATTTCTTTAGATCTTTTGGACTTAAAAGTCGATTTCTAGCCACCGCAAAATTTTAGTTCGTTTTGGTTGCCGATGTAAGCTAGCAATTACAAACCAATTCCCAGAAATGCGAGTCACCTTAGCCATTTTATCACGTCCCAAGGCTTGTTCTACCATCTTTTCCCGTTCAACTAGATTGGCAAACTTTGTAATTGATACGATACCGAAGTTCATCCGTAGCCTACATAGAAATCGCTTACAACTTTCAATTTCAAATGGTACACATTTAGTAGCGTACTTACTAAGTCGTATGAACTCTCATTCATAATCGGCCATTGACATCCCACTCTACTTTAACAGTAAAAACTATTTTCTTCCATCTTCTATGTATAATTCTTCGACGTATTTCTTTTGAAATTCCTTTTGAAAAAGTTCCTAATCGGCCTGTTCAATAGGTATGTAGCATGTTACTGACTGCCACCATGTATACGCTTCTCCTTGCAGTAGAGAAACAACACAAATCACACTTTTAAGTGACTTACATTCAAGTTGTTGCAAAAAGCGTTTAGTGGATTCAATCCAAACTTCCGTTGCTGAGGAATCGACCCTTTTTAAACCCCAAAAACTCAATCAAACCATATCTCCGTAGTTCTTTTATCAAAGCTCGTTGAATGGTAGGTGCATGCACTGTAGTAGACGTAGTTATTGCAACACGCTGAAGTGCATCAGCGGTAGCCCTAAGTAAATGTAAATCACCAACACCATCAGTATCATCTTGCTCAATATTAGGTCATTAAGCACTGGTTGGGTTAACATTCGGAGTTACTAACTGCATTGCCTCACAATTATCACTAAGCTCATCATTAGAGTAGAACTCTTGTTCCACTTTATTATCTGATTCATTTGCCATCTTTTAACTATAAAACAAAAATAATTATAATCAGCATCCAAATCCCAACTCAACTCAACTCAACTTTGGCATGTACCTCTAGACTTAATTCTGAGCTCGATTTAGTCCAAGAATTGGATAAACCTATAGCTCTAATACCACTAAATGTAACACCCCTAAACCCTATCCATCATCAGATTAAGGTCACGAGCATTACAACTAATGAAAATATTTAATTATATTGCAAATGGTAGTACAAGCTAACTAATATCGTCATAACATCCAAGGGAGATCATGCCAATCTAAAATTTCATAGTTTCATACCTGGAACAATATATGCTAATCTAATATTTCTGTAATGATGTCTTGTACAATCAAATAACTAATCATGCTATGTAATGCTAAACTTGGTCTTCTATTGCCTACAATCTTATCACCATTTACTAATTTTTAAACTTAGTCTTCCACTGTCTACACTCTTATAATTATTTATCCCTTCTAGAATTTTAAAATTTGGATACATACAAGACTATTCCAATTATTAGTGTCAGAGTATTGGTCTATACTCCGTCTATGATTATATTTTTAATTTATCTTCGATGATGTTAGTAGAATGCACTTAATATGGGTTTGCTAATTCATTCCAATTCAAAGTAAAAGTTACTTTTACAGCCTCTATTACGAGTCTACGGGACCCTAAAAGTAGTTTAAAAATAGGCAAGGCATAATTTTAAGCAATTCTAGAAGTTTAGGACATAATTACAAAATTATTATTACAAGGGTCACATGCCCATAGGGCCAGGCCATGTGCCTCACACGACTGAAACACACACCCATGTGGCTAGGCCATGTAACAATCGAAATAGGGACACACGCCCGTGTGGAATGCCCCAAGCCTTGTGACTCTCGAAGTTCAGATGCACGACCGTGTCCTAGCCTGTGTCCTTGCCCATGTAGCTCACTGACTTAGGTCACACGCTCATGTGTGACACATGCCCATGTGTGTTGCTCGTGTGTGACACATGCCCATGTGACCAAGCCATGTGCACTTAAAAGTACCTTAAAACTCAACTATACCATTTCTTACTTACTTGGGCACTAAGCAACTTAATTACCAATTGTTTAACCTATTCAAAACATGATTAAACATGCCCAAAATACATCAAATTCATCACCTAATATGTCTAACCAATATACCCCCATTGGTACCACATTTTATATGTTCAAATACATCAAAAATACATCAAACATTCAAGACTTTCATTCATATCAGAATTACTATAATTGGACTATCACTTACCTATTTAAGCTACTAAACTTTAATCTAACACATACCAAATATAAACTAGGCTAACATACCAACATAGCCTTAACCACAACCATATACACATTTAAGCATCATTTCACTAGCAACTAAAACAACCACACCTTATAAACAATATCAACCAAAGGATTCCTAGGTACATGCCATTACAAAATGAAATATCACCACACTTGAGCTCAAGATTTGTGATTTGATGCTAAGTCGGCAATAATTTAAACAGTACCTAGCCTGCGCACAGAAAACAAAACCGTACGCTAAGTAAAACTCAGTGGTATTTCTATAATCTGAATAATATAAACTTGAAATAAGTATTTAACATGCAATATGCAACAACTAGACTATGTTCAAAAGTTTCAATTCAATAATATAATTCTTGCCCATCAATGACATTTCATTTAACATTTGAATACATCAACTCATGTAAAGATATGATTTATATCTTTGATCAATACTTGGAATTCATTCAAGTTTCACATCTGAATACATCATTTCATATTTCATTTTTTCATCTCATAATCATTTCCCATATTTTCCATTTCAATATTTTCTCATCTCATATTCATTATTTTACTTTCCCCTATTAACATGACACAGACTCGGACGGATAAATGAATCTAACCAACACACTAGTTTGGCATCCATGCCTCGTCAAATAAATATGAAGTAATAACTTCACCTAGCGCTATATAAATTGAAACCTATTATCTCATCAGTTAAACCGAAGCAAATTGACACCCAGTGCCTCATCGACTCTAGGTCGAAGAATCCATAAACTCTTCCTATCCTATGGCATGCCGTCTATATCCGACTTAGCCCGATACAGTTAATAAGGATTCATTTCACTTTTTATATAATCAATGTCTCAATTTCATGAATGTATATCATCACATATAAGCATATATTCAATTAATAATAATCACATTTTTCTTAATACACATATGTTTATAATCAATATATTTCATAATATATAAAATCAATCCAGTTCATTTTAATTATGAATTTAATTCAATCCACAAGTACCAAAGTATTCACCTCAAATGCTTACCATATGTAAACAATTATATATGCAATAATCTACTATTTAATTCAGATTATAGAAATACAGACCATGAATTTCAAGCTATTCGACATCGATTTTACCCTTCCTCTTTTTACTCGAGGATTCTGGTATGACATTAGCTACGGAAATAAACAGTTAAATCACATTAGTACTATACATTTCAATTTCACATTAAATTTCAGTTTCACACTATATTTTGCTTATTCTTCAATTTAGTTCCCAAACCAAGATTAATTTTAACCTTCGCAATTAACTTCATATTTTTATACTAATTTCACTGTAGACCACATTTAGCCTCCTCTTTTCCAATTCGTCCCCTTAATTTTAAAATTTTCACAATTTAGTCCCATTATTCAAAATCAATAATTAATTCCACAATTTAGTCTTTTTCCATTTCTAACTTAAAAATCTATCTATTTAATCCCTATTACTTAAAATTTTCAATAATGTCAAATCTTAAATCTTAAATAATACTAAAAATTACTATATGGGTCAGGTAGCCTTAAGTACCAGGATTCTAAAAACGTAAAAATTACAAGGAAAGGACTAAATTGCATTAACCAATTTGAGTTTGAACCCTAAGGTCCCTAGCCACGTGTGACTATCTTATTCTTTTCTTCTTTCCTTTCTTTCCTTTCTTTGTTAGATTTGCTTGCGTCCACTTTCATTTCTTTTTCTTTCTTTTATTATACATTCATTTTAATTATTATATATATACATTAAAGTTAATATATATATAACATATATATTTATTTTAAGCACATGAATTTCATTTATCCCGTGGCTAGCCACCTATACACCATCATTAATTAAGTGGCATAATTGTTACTTTACCCCTTTTAGTTTATTTTAATTTATAACTCAACTTTTAACCCTGACGCGATTTAGTCCCTGTACCTTAATAGCTTCTAATTTCACAAAATTCACTAATCCAAAAATTAATTAGTTACCCAACTAACTTCGAAAATATTTAATTAAATATTTACGATTCTATTTTACGAGAATGGAGTCTCAAAAATACATTTTTTGACACCCTTGATTATCAAGTCGTTACACCTTGGACTAAAATTAACTATCAATTCAACAAAAAATACTATACCAAAACTCAATTTATTACTATTATAGACTAATAAGTATTAAATAATAATATTTACAAACTCGATCATTGAAAAATACGGTTCCAAAATCACCGTTTCTAATACCACTAAAAAAGGGATTGTTAGTTCGAACTGACAACCAAAGTTTGAGGTTTTTGACTTACTAGCAAGCTATCGCACCCTACCATCAAAAATGGGTGGCCAAGACTCTAGGATACGACTATGTAAGTTACTTATAAGAGGGGTACACAAAATGTGGTAGTAGATGCTTTGTCAATAAAACCACAAGTGCGAGAGGGTTAGTTTCTTCAGTTTATTGATTGTACTCATTGGTCTAAGATGTGAACTAGAGTGTTGGACTCATGGTTGATTGATTCCAAGCTTTAGCAATTCTGTTTGGAAGTGCAGAAACAACCCAATTTGCTCTCAAAATATTCATGGGATGGTAAAGTACTCATGAGAAAAAGGAAGGTAGTTGTTGGAGATAATGGTAGCATTAAGAAGAACTTATTTCAACATTTTCATGGAGGAGCAGTTGGGGACCATTCTGGTATACCTGTAACTAGACATAGACTTGATGGACTCCTTTATTAGAAGAGGTTATCAAGGGATGTTAAATAATGGGTGAAAGAATGTGTCATTTTTTAGAAATGAAAAAATGACACCTCAACACATCTTAGACTCTTACAGCCTCTCCCTATCCCTGATAGAGCATGGTTAGTTATCAGTATGAATTGTATTGAGGGTCTACCAAATTCAAAAGGAAAGGAGACCATATTGGTTGTAGTAGATCGATTGACCAAGTAAGGCCATTTTGTAGCTTTGTCCTACCCCTTTACTACATTAACAGTAGCTCAAGAATACTTGAACCGAATCTTTGCATGGCACCCTTGAATCTATTGTGTTTGATAGGGACAATGTTTTCATTAGTAAATTCTAACAAGAACTGCTCAATAGATTGGGTACTAGCCTTCACATGGCCACTACCTATCACCTTGAAGTTGATAGGTAGTCAGAGGTCCTCAATAAGTGTTTGAAAGGTTACCTCATATGCATGAGTAGTGAAAGGCGTGACGATTATTTACTGTGGCTTCCCTTATTTGAATGGTGGTACAGTACTACCTACCATTCAACCATTCATTACACTTTTTATGAGGCTCTCTATGGCTAGTAGCCTTGTCATCATCTAACTTACTTTGTTGGATCATTTTCTTGGATACAGTGGATAGAAGCCTTCATTAAAGAGACGCAATAAGGAAGTTACTTAAATTTTATTTAAAGAGGCCCAAGACAAGACAAAGCAGACAACTGACCGAAGAGGGAGTGATAGAGAATTTCAAGTTGGGGATTTTGTGTAATTGAAGTCGCAGCCTTATTGGCAACATACAATGAGGATGCTTTTGAATCAAAAGCTTTCTCCCAAATGCTTTAGTCTCTATCCTGTGGAAGCTAAGGTAGGAAATGTGGCTTATCAACTGAAGCTTCCATTAGGGTCTTGAATTCACCCTACTTTCCACATTTCTCAACTCAAGAAACATGTAGGGAAGACTACAAATCAAGCCAGTTTGTCATTAATGGGCACTGTTGGAGCTATGACCAAGGAACCGGTTCGAGTAGTGGATAGGTGAATGGTGAAAAAGGGAAACCAAGCTATCACAGAAGTTTTGATAAAATAGGCCAACATTTCTTGAAGACTCAACTTGGGAGAAACCGCAAGATCTACAACATCGATTTCCAACGTTTTATTCTTAAGGACAATGACCCTTTTCTGGGGAGAGAGTAATTGATATGGAGGGAAATAATTAACTATCATTTATGTTATGTCTGTTAATGTTATTAGTTTTTGTTTTGTTTAGTTGTAGAATAGCAGCGTTTTGGGACCCAAATGTCTAGTCAAAATAGTTCGTTGTGGGTAAGGTTTAAGTCAAATAAAAATGATGTGTTTTTGTGTTGGTTAAGTTAAAACGAAACAGTGCTTATGGATAGTACAGATGTAACATAACGGCTTGTAACCAATTCCATTACCATTAATTGTTTCTAATTTTAAACAAGGGACAAGGGGGGAAAACGGTTAAGCCATTATTCTGTGAAGAAATTTTCTATTACGTTACTCTATTCTCAGTCTTTTCCTTCCGTCTTCCTCTTTTCTTTTACTTTCTCTCTGATAAGTTATTTTGTACCATAAATTAATTTTAAATTAACCATGTAAGGCCCAATTTTAGCCTGGGGCCTAACAACCAAAACAAACAATAAAAATAAAACAAAATATAAAACCCAAATCCAATTACATCAACCCAATACATAAAAACTAGGCCCAATGGCCCAAAGCCTAAACCTAGGTTTAGCCAGAGAGAAATCAGCCCCCCTTTCCCTTTTTTTAGAAACAGAATAGAATGATTTTTTTTAAAAAAAAATTGGTTTTATAAGCCTTGTAAACGACGTCGTTTAGGGCTAACTTCAATAGCCCCAAAACGGCGTCATTTTGATGCTTAGCCCGAGACCCGACCTAGGAAACCGAAGATCCGCGTGTTTTCTCTAGAATGGGATATTTGTTCCTTGGGTACCTTTACTTCTGCACCTGGTTTTAATTCGGTCCTCTTAATTTTTTTAATTTGCCCCCACAGTTCTGTTTCATTTCATTTGGGTCCTTTATGAAACTGTGTGTTCTAAAAGCAGGGGATATTTCCCCATTCAACCCTCGAATCTTTACACGAGTTTCACCTGGGCCCTAATTTTTTTCCTTTTTTAAATTTACCAGTCAATTTTATTTTAATTTCAATTCGGTCCCTCACTTAATTAATTTCACTTTTTACGTTTGTTTTTTTTATGTATTTTCGAAGTATAGATTTGATTATTATTATACTTCCTTTTTTGTTCTATTAATATTATTTGTTATTTTTGCTTCATTCACTTTATTTACTTATCTTTTTCATTATATATATATATATTCACAAGCCCTTTTATTTTCCTTTTAATTTTAGTCCTTTTTTTGCAAATTTGTACATATTTTAAAATCTCTTCATATATTATTTATTCTAAACCATTTCGTTATTACTTGTTTTAAGTTTTCTTTCATATATTATTATTTTAAAATTTTGTATTACTTTATCTTAAATCATTTTATCTAGTATTTATTTTAAACTGTTTGTTATATTCCTTTTTTAAAATCATTTTATGTTTTATTTGCTTTAAGTTGCTATATATCATTATTTTAAGCGGTTTTCATGTTGGTTACTTTAAATGGAATTACGTATTATTTATTTCGTTCTTTTTTATTATGAATGTTGAAATGATGTATATAGTGTTATTATTGCTATAATTCATTGGTTCGCATGTTTACGCTATTGTCATTCATTATTATTTTGTTATGCGAGCTAGCACCATAATCCATTTTAGATTTTACTACAAAACCATGTCATATTTTACCCGTTATATCTAAAACTTTGTTTCTAAAAGTAGGCAATGTTTCGCAATTTAGGAATTCAAGAAAACGTACCCTAACTTACGGGGTTTCAGCTTTCTCGTTAAACCTAAATAGCCTAATATCCTTTTAAGGTCAAAATACATGATTTTTAAATAAAGATGAAGGCAATATTCAGTGTTTAGAAACTCAAGAAAGTTGTGCCCTAACTTACTTGTTTTCAATTTTTCTCGTTGGATCTAAATAGTTGAATACCCTTTTCAGTTAAAACGCATAAAGTTTCAAATAAAAAATAAAGGAAAGCTTATTTCTGAGGGTTCAATTGTCGCGTCCTAACTTACGGGATGTAACATTTTGTTATCTCGAGATGAAAAGGCCTTAATGCTATTTTTAATTTATTCAAGCATTTCTTTTTAATCAACGTTAATAAAAAAGAGAGGATCGTATTTTAAATTCTTTTCGACTTTTCAATTTTTGTCCCTTAGACATTAATTAATCAACTAGGTACCAATTTTGGGCGTTATGAGGGTGCTAATTCTTCCTCGTACGTAACCGGCTCCTGATCCTATTTTCTAGAATTTCGTAGACCAAAATTACTGGTTTAGTAAATCAAAGCATTTTATTAAAATGATCAATCATGAGGTGATACGATCACACCCCATAAAAACAATATTGGTGTCGACTCCAATTTTCATTTTCAAAATCAAGTCGATCGTTTTTCAAAAAAATGGTTTCGACAGCTTGGCGACTCCGTTGGGGAATTAGAGAGTCAAGTCGTAAATTAATTAATTCATGATTCATGTCTTTTCATTGAAAATTGAAAATTTGATTTAAAATATGATCCTTTCATTGCATTTCACCTATTATCTTTGTGATCTTGGTTATAATACCTGCTTTATTGGTTCGAGTCTTTAAATTTTTTTGCATATTGCATTGCATGACCGCTCAGTTTTACCCTTTAAGTGGGAGTGAGAAACTAGTCCTTCATGAGGTTTTCACCTCTGTATAGGGTGGTCGATCGCTTCTGGGATACATCCGTACCTATGCCTTCGTGAGATTTTCATCTCCGTGTAGCCATAGGGAAATGTATTCCCTTGAACCGAACTCGATCTATATGAGCCTATAATGGGTGAGGATCGAGGAATCTGTTGGTTCAAGTATCCTGTCTTTAGAACCGAACCACATGTAGTGACTTATAGGAGCCGACCCTAGGTAGAGCCACACCAAACCATTAGCGGTCATTCAAATAGGTGTTCTGCTTGTTATTTCTTGCTTGCTTTAATTTCATATGAATTGTACTAACTTATGTTGCTTTGATTGTGATTGCATGGCATTTCATCATAAAAAGGGTGTCGGTTCAAGTTCAATTACTAAATAGAGAGCTTGTCATGGAGAACGGATTTCTTGATAAAGTGGAGGATAATGCGGCTGTCCTTATATGGTCAGAGAAAATGCAATTGGAAAATGGAGATAGCTTGACAGCGGGGTATACGTTAGAGTTATGGGACTTCACTCATATTAGCATGACACAGAATGATCTTCGAGAATTGAAGGAAATGTTGGCCCAATAGGGTGATGAAGTCAAACAGCTATTTTACGACAATTATGGTAATCTACCCTACTTACTCGACATCAAGATAGATAAGCGTCTGTTTCGGGCTTTTGCCCAATTCTGGAATCCGGCCTATAGTTGTTTCACCTTTGGGAGCATAGATTTGGTACCCACAGTGGAAGAATATACTGCCCTACTTCGTTGTCCAAGGGTTCAGGTTAACAAGGCCTATTGTAGAGCCGCTAATGTTCCGACCTTTATGAAGAAATTGATGAATATCACCAAAATGAGTGAGCAGTGGGTTATGGCTAGGATCAAACAGAAAGGTGAAAGCAAATTTATTCCCTGGAAAAGTTTGAGAGATCTGATTTTGGCACACCCAAACATGAAGAAGAGAGTGGATGTTTTTGCTTTAAGTATCTATGGGTTAGTGGTTTTTCCTAAGGCACTGGGGTATGTAGACGAGGCAGTTTCTGATTTGTTTGACTGACTGGATAAGAGAGTTACGTAGGTTACTGCGATTTTGGTTGAAACATTCAAGTCCTTGAATATGGGCCGAAGAGTCGGTGAGGGTTGATTCATTTGATGTGCACAACTGCTACTAGCTTGGTTCCATAGCCATTTCTGGAAGATAGATAAGGTGTCATATCGGGTGTTCTCTGAGAATTACTCACCATTAAAGGAAATAGTGGCTACACCAAGACAGGATGACAAATAAGAGGAAAAATACATGGCAATCCTCTAAAATCTCCAAGAAGAGGATGTCGAGTGGAGAGCCCCTTAGTTGGTTCCCGACGAGATCTTATACCGATGTAGGGATTTTGACTGGGTCCCAATACTTGGGATTTGGAGAGCAGCAGGATATGCCCCTTTGCTCGTGTTGAGGCAGTACCTATCGAGATAGTTCATACCAGCGACCCATGGGCTAGCATAAAGCGAGTTTCTATATAAGGGGGATAATTATAAGAAGAAGGCACGAGAGATGTCCAACGCTTGGAATCAGACTCACCAGGTGAAGAGATTGGCAATAGGTCTGAATACAACCCCTGAGTATAATGGGTGGCGGAGTAAGAGAATCAACGATAATATTCTCGAGCCAAAACAAAAGGGTGTGCGGTCGATGGAAGAATATCTACAAGTGGTCCCATCCGAGTAAGAAATTACAAGGCAGGACTTTCAGAAAATGAATGCAGAGCTCGGAAAGAAGATAAAGCAACTGGAAGAGGACAAGATACATCTGAGACTAGATGTTGATGTTCAGAAACAGGAGACTGAGAAATAGAGAAAAGAAAAGAATAAGGCCGAGGAAGATTTGGATAGGCTAAAAACGGATTACAAGAAGTTGCGCCTATCGATAAGAATCGCGGGGTTGGGAAAAATGTCTGAACAATGGTGACACGAGATCCAAGAAGAGAAGGCCAAAGCTAATCGGTGGGAGAGAAAATACCAAGACGTCCAAGGTCGAAAAGAAGCCTTAGAAAAGAGTCTGTCAGAAGCTCAAAACGAGAAGGTCGGGTTAAAAGCCAGAATAACCGAACTAGAAAAATCGCTTCATCAGCATCGTAGCCATAACTCTGTAATAGAGCTAAAGGCGAGCTTGGATAAGACTGAAGAGCTAAAAAGGAAGGTTGAAGAACTCGAGATTGCGTTACAAAATAGTGAGTTCCGAGTTGAGCTCCTTAAAGAAAGTAATGAGTGGTGTAATAAGCAACTCCATTGATCTCAAGGTCAAATTAGGGTCAGAGACTACATTATGGGTGAGGCTGTGGCCCAGATTCGAGAGGTGGCCGACAATGTATAGGCCTTAGCAGTTCAAGCGAATGTATTAAGTGTGAAATATGAGTTAGAATCAGACCGAGGTTGGGAATTGGCCTGGTTGCTTAGGAAAGTTAAAACTTTGAGCATTAGGGTAGGCCGTCTCTGTAATCCATTTCTATGTAAAGAATTTTGTTTTCTAGTAAAGTTTTTCTAAATGGAATTGAATCAGAGTCGACGTCTTTGTTCTGCATTCATGCGTTTACATTTCATCACATCATATGCATTAATTTTCACTAAAAGGCCCTAATTTAAAAAAAGTCATTTCAGTAATCGGGAACCCATAAAAAATCTACCAAGTACTTATCCTTACGGCACAAGAAGAAAGACTAAAGCGATGGATAAAAGACTAAAAAGGTTGGAACAAATGCAGAAGGAGATGTATGAATCGATGCAAGCACAAATGTAAGAGCAATTGGCTAAAATCTAGCAAGATATGAGGGACCAAATGCTGAAATCACAAAGGAACATGGTGAACCAGCGAACACAACTGCTAACTGGAGGACAGGAGAAAGGAAAAGGCCCTATGGTCAATACAGGAGATGACAATGAAGATCCTCTTTACCCTCCTAGTTTTACCCTGACAAACGCTCAGACACAAGCCGAGGTGTGCACGCGAAGGCCATCCGTTACAATCAAGCCCCAACAATCTCAGTCTTGTGCTTCAATGCCAATTAACTATCAAGCAGGCTCAGGCTCTAATCTAGGAGATAACCCAACTAATCCCGTAGTCCCTGATCTAGATGACATGGTGGAGGTCGAAAGAGCAAGAGCAGAGCTTCCAAAACAATTGGAAGATCGATGCAAGTGGTTGGACGAGAAGTTCAAAGCAATGGGAAGTACTGAGTATCACTGTGGGATCAATGCTAAAGATTTGAGCTTGGTTCCGGACCTGGTACTTCCTCCCAAGTTCAAAAGTCTCGAGCTTGAGAAGTATAACGAGGCTAGCTATCTTGAAGCTCATATTACCATGTTTTGTAGACGAATGACTGGGTACGTCAACAATGATCAACTATTGATTCACTGCTTTCTAGAAAGTCTAGTTGGGGTAGCATCCAGATGGTACAACCAATTGAACCGTACTAAGATAAACTCATGGAAGGACCTAGCTCAAGCTTTCATGAAACAGTATAGTCACATGATGGATATGACCCTAGATAGGATCACCTTATAGAACATGGAAAAGAAACCGAATGAGAGCTTTTGACAATACGCCCAAAGGTTGAGGGAGGTTGCTATACAAGTCCAGCCACCTCTCCTAGAAAAAGAGACCACCATGTTATTCACCAATCCTTAAAGGCTCCATTTATCACTCATATGTTGGGAAGCGCAACTAAAAGCTTCTCATATATAGTGATGACAAGTGAAATGATCGAGAACGCGATAAGGAGCAGCAAAAAAGATGCAAGGGAAAGTACCAAGAGGTCAGCCCCAAGGAAAAAGGAGAACGAAGTGAACAACATGAGTACGTACAAAAAAGGTCATTCCAAGTCGTTTACAGTGAGCAAACTAAAGACAGTAACCGTGAACCATCAGAGCACCCCAAGATAAGAATCCAATATGAGGACGAACATAGAAAGACTACAATTCACACCTATACCCATGACGTATATGGAGCTATATCAGAACCTATTCAATGCGCACGTAGTGTCTCCCTTCTACTTAAAGCCAATGCAACCCCAACATCCCAAATGGTATGACACAAATGATCAGTGTGAATACCGTGCTGGAATTACTGGGCATTCAATTGAAAATTGCACTGCGTTCAAAAAAGTTAATTGAAAGATTTATTAAAATGGGGATTATGAAGTTTGACGACCCATCTGTGCCTAATGTAGCAGGAAACTCGCTACCCAATCATACTGACTAAGGGGTAAACGGGATAAATGCAAGTGGGAGCAAGA
The DNA here is from genome assembly GCF_007990345.1 of Gossypium hirsutum. Taxonomy (NCBI): domain Eukaryota; kingdom Viridiplantae; phylum Streptophyta; class Magnoliopsida; order Malvales; family Malvaceae; genus Gossypium; species Gossypium hirsutum. The sequence goes on along the minus strand of NC_053431.1, from coordinate 40,860,775 downwards.
AGGTCAAATATGAGGTTGCTGAAGTTAAAACCCCTTTGAAACTAGTTTAGAAGGAGAGATAAAGAGAGGATTAATCGTATTGGATTCAGAGAAGAGACCTGAAGAAAAGTGGAACTACTGTGAGTTCCATAATGAAGTGGGGCATGAAATCCAAGAGTGTGGGGAGTTCAGGGCCCTAGTGCAAGACATGATGAACAACAAAGAAATGAAGTTTTATGAAGAAGCCAAAAGCCCCGAAGAGGGAAATATATACGCATCAAAAGGAGAAACGATGGCGCAGATCCAAAAATTCAACTACCCTATGGTCATCATATCACGACCCAAAAATAATGAAGCGGGAGTGCGAATGCCACCAAAAGTCATAATCCAAAAACTTGCAGTCTTTCCCTATAAAGACAGCAAGAGGGTTCTATGGAATTACGACTGTAATGTGACGATCCCGAGGAATGAGAACTCGGCTAACACTTCAAAAGAGGACCAAGATGTGGGTTCCTATACGCGTAGTGAGAGGCATTACGATTCAGCAAACGCAAAAGTGGAAGCCGCAAAAGGAAAAGCTACAGTGATTGAATAGAAGAAAAAAAGAACGGCCAGACCTGAACCTCCTGTTAACGAGCTGATCAATGAAGAGGAGCCTAAAGAATTTCTAAAATTTCTAAAGCACAACGATTATAATGTTGTAAAGCAGCTGTGTAAACAACCAGCTCGTATCTCGATGCTAGCCTTACTCCTAAGTTTGGAGGTCCATCGTAGCGCACTGATGAAAGTTTTAAACAAAACATATGTCGCTAATGATATCTCCGTCAACAAGCTAGACCGCTTGGTTAGAAACATAAGTGCTGATAACTTTATCTTTTTTAATGATGACGAGATACCACCCGGTGGCATGGGATCGACTAAGGCTCTACACATCACCACCCGTTGCAAGGGGTATATGCTACCGGGGGTGTGATTAACAATGGATCGGCCCTAAATGTCCTCTCATTATCCATACTGAATAGATTGCTCGTGGATGGCTCTCACATGAAAGCCTACCAAAATACAGTGAGGGCATTCGATGGCACAGAAAGAAGGGCAATGGGCAGAATTTAAATACCTCCTCTAATTGACCCAAACACGTACGAGGTGGACATCCTGGTAGTGGATATTAAGCCTTCATACAACTGCTTATTGGGGAGACCCTAGATACATTCAGCAGGGGCAGTGCCTTCATCACTATACCAAAAGTTGAAATTGGTAACCGAAGGTCGGCTAGTGACGATAAATGCTGAAGAGGACATCATCGCAGCAGTGACCAGTGACACGCCATATCTAGAGGCAAACGATGAAGCAATCGTTCCTTTCGATCTTTGGAATTTTTGAATGCGACATTCATTACTGAAGGGAACAGGATCCCAATGCCCAGGATATCCAAGACTACAAGAATAGGCCTGCAGCTAACTGTAGGGAAAAGGGCCTTACCGGGAATGTTACAACCCGATTTAGTCCTAATTGGAATGGTGGTTTTAGGACCACGAATCTGATTCAAAAAATAATTAAAAATTATTTTCTGTGTTTATTTTGTGTGAATTTATATCTGTGAAATTTTCATGATTTAATTTTATCATTAGAGTGTCCGATTAAATAAAAGGACTTAATCGCGTAAAATGAAAATTTGATGGTTAATTATAAAAAGTCCAAAATGAATGTGTCTTTGTAAAAGGAAGTGTTTATGATTCAATTATGCCATTGGTTTTATATTTGGACGGTAATGGACATAATATAAGTGATGATATAATGTTTTAATTAAGGTCATATATGTAAATTAAATGTTAAGTTATATTATATCATAAAACATAAAAAATAAAGCCATGTTCATATTTTTTTCATATTACCGAAACATAAATAAAAAAGAAAAGAAAAAGAAACTAGGTTTCAGCCGTATTCAAGCTCAATCAAGGTATGTAACTAGTTCGGTTTTTGATAATTTTTTCATTTTTGAGATCGTTGCTTCAAGTACTACAAAACCCATGCTTAAATTTTTTATTTTGGTGAATATTTTGAGCTATGCTATTGTTGAGAGCTTGTGGCTTATGTTGTTTGATGATAAAATATGAAAGATATGTTTTAGATTAACATATTTTGTATTGGAGTTTTTGATGATTTTGAGTAATTAGGACTAAATTGCAAAAATAATAATTTGATGGACTAAAATGTGAAATAAATGAAATATATGGACTTGAAGAGTATGGGTAAAATTTGGCCCAACATGGGTATATTGAAATTTTGTATATTTTGTGTTTTGTGCAATAGGGACTAAATTGTAAAAAGTGTAAATGTCAGAGGTAAAATGGTAATTTGGCTATTTATGTGTTTTTGTTTAACATCTCGATTTAGGGCCTATCGGAATAGTGGTCTCATGACCACAAATTTGGATTCGAATAAAGTATTTAATCATTATTTTGGAGTCATTGCATGTTCATATTAGTGTATGAAAAATTTTGTGAGTTAATTTTGACGTTTGTGAGCCCAATTGCAAAAAAGAACTAAATCGCATAAAATGCAAAAGTCCTAAATTGATAGCTAAAAGTGTCAAATTGCTAGAGAACCTAAAATAGGGGTCTTTAAAAGATAATTAGACCCTATAGAGATATCTTGGCCGACCATAGGAGACAAATTGATGAGAACATCAAAATTAGGTGAGTTTTGGTCACCAATTTTGACTAGTTTTAATATTCAAAATAAAACAAAGGCCACATCCTCTTTATTTTTCTTCTTCATCGATTTTTACCAGCCATATATGGGTTTTGAAGCTTGAAATTTGCAGCAAATTATCATCTCTAAAAGTAAGTAATTTTCATACCTTTTGTTGAAGATTTTTACATTTTTTGTAACACCCCTAGCCCGTATCCGACGCCGGGACAGGGTTCGAGGTGTTACCTGACTTAAACTAAATCAACTATATAAAATCGAGCCATAAAATTTTGATCAATTTAAAACTTTTCTTTCACAAAAATTTTGTCCCTTAAACGGGTTCACGAGACCCAAAACATACATTAGAGACGGTTCGGGACTAAACCGAGAACTTAAGAAAAACTTGGAAAATTCATGCTTTAAGGCTTCACACGCCCGTGTGAATATAGACCGTATGGTCACACACACCCGCGTCGCTAGAGACACGCCTGTGTGCCTACCCGTGTGGACAAATACAAGGCTATTTTCCAAGCCATTTTGTCACACTCACAACACATGCACGCGTACTTATACAATAACATACAACATGGCAAAATTAGGTACTTAAACATTCCTAACATGTCATGATTATGGCAATTTCACATGCAATAGATATCATAGATATTACTCACATCTTTACCACATTCATGCTATAATCATTATAAACTCATCACGTATATTAAAATGGATTTACAACTCCATAATCAAAATATGCCAACACATAGGGTTAAAGCCATATCACATACTCTAATATTTAAACTCCTATACATGCCATAGACTCAAAGTACTTGAAATCACTACATCAATAGTGTTAGCTTGACAGTGTGATAATATCTCCGATGAACTCCAACCCGAGCAAACCTGACAACCCTAGAGAACATGGGAAAGGAAGAGAGATAAGCTTTACGCTTAGTAAGTTCCTATGAAAACAATAAGCAACTCATTAACAAGTTTTACCAATGTTTACAACAAAATCACAAATTCACTACAATCTATCTTCCTAAGCAACAGTCACTAATTTATTTATAACTGGAGCTACGAAACTCCAAATCAACTGTTGTTAATTTTCCATGAAAATAGATTCATATATCTCCTATCCATAAAATTTTCAGAATTTTTGGTTTGTCCAATAAATACCAGATTTTTCTTAAAGTTTCCCCTATTTCACTGTTTGACTAATCTGACCACTCTTCACTACGAATAAAATTTCTCATTGTACAGAATTTAAAATATGTTCTTGTTGATTTTATTTGAAACTAGACTCATTAAGGAGTCTAAGAATATAAATTTTATCTTATAACCATTTTTTTACAAATTATAATGATTTTCTAAAAATAGAAAAGGGGACCTCGAAGTCATTTGGCTCTGTCCCACGCCACTTCAATTATCTCATTATCAGAAATTCTTTTGCTTACACGGTTTCCTTTATAAGAAACTAGACTCATTAAAATTTAATTACATAATTTATTCAGCTTCTAACTCAACTCCCACAATTTATGGTGATTTTCCAAAATCACGTTACTGCTGCTGCCCCAAGCAGATTTATTACAAATTTACTCTTTCACACATTCTTTGCATTCATATTATTTAAACATGTACATCACCAATCAATTTCATCACATATCTATAATTTCACTTAAGCATAATCTCAATACAATACATCATGCTCAATGATTCGCACACAACTGATTAAAATGGCAATTATAAGATGGTTCCGCACATAGCCCACCCTGATCGATAATTTACGATGGTTTTACCCTTATTCACATATATGACATAAGCATTTAAATACTTCAGTGTCAACTTTAACTCAATCGAATTTAACCATTGTACCATTTCATAACCACAGTTACTTTTGTCATTCATATCTAAATGGTATTTCACATAATTCATATAACCTTTCACCATGACCGAATACACACATATACATATGACATCTTCACCTATGCTTCTCTTTTCACATTCATGATTCAATTCCAATCGACCTAACATGTATAAGTATATATCACATACCTGGCCAACTTATTTTTTTTTGAACGAATTCAACTGCCGATTTAACACAAGGTTTCATAGTCTTAGTCTTTTATCAAATCACCGGCATTGAGCCTGCTAGGTTTTAAACCCGAATTCATCACCGGCACGAAGCCTGCTAGACTTTAAGTCTGAACTCATTCACTGGCATTTCTCCTGCTAGGCTTGAAGCCCGATATCATTTCATCGGCATTATAGCCTACTAGGCCTGAAGACCGATATTATCTCACCGGCATTATAGCCTGCTAGGCTCGAAGCCCGATAATATTATTCACCAGCTTAAAGCTTGCTAGGCCGAGGCCCGAATATCACATTTTGATAAACAATTCACCTGTTCTTTCATACTTCATAACTTACACTTCAATTACTTATAAATGAAACACATATCTATGAACAAAGATTTTCATCCTTTCAACCACATAAGGTTTAAATTCCACATTGGAACACATATCTTAGTACATCATTTAAGAGTATCAAAGTCGACTAGATGTGCTAGTCACATACGGCTCATAACTTTAATTTAATATTCATTCAACACAAAGGACATATGTATATATATACAATCAAACATCTTCTTAATTATGATTATTCAACTCTTAAGCATATAAAATGATCAAACACAAACACTTGAACTTACCTTGGATTTTATCGAATAATTACAGATTGGCTAATCGACTAGTTTCGCTTTCCCTTTATCCAAAATTGGGTCCTTATGCTCTTGGGCTTGAATTAAACAAATTTAACTTATTGTTAATCAACTAATCAAGTATTGTATCATGGGTATATTCGGCTTTCACACATATTAGACATAGTAATAATCATGCACATTATAATCAAAGTGCAATTAATCCCATACACAAAAAAAAATATGACACTTCATTTCCATTTACTTATATACACGTATCACATAAGACTATTTCATACTTTCTATCACCTAAATAAACAACAAATTTTCCAAATAATTTCTTAAGTCTACATTCGGCATCTATATCCACAAAAACACATTAGCCGATTATTATAAATCATCTAAACATTTTTCACCTAAATCACACATACATATCATGCTGGCACATAACACTATGATTTTGTCCTAATTTGGATAGCCAATAATTTACAGTATTACAGCAGCATATTAATTAGCTAAGCACCATAAATTTGTCCTAATTTGGAGAGCCACTAATTTACAATATCACAGCAGCAATTTAATTAGTAATAAACTATCTTAAGTTCAATTTTAACTCCCTCATGTAGTAACCGAACAGCATGCAAGTTAACTTCCAACATTCGGTCAACATTTAACCTTTACAATGAGTAGCCAAATAAAAAAAATGACAACATTGAACCGAAGTTCCCTTCCTTTAAAACAGCAGTTAATGGAATTTAAATCAAAGGGATTTATATGTTATATTTTCAGCATTTGGTCAGCATTAAACACTTCCAATCAATAGTCAAGTTTCATAATCCACAATCACACTTTCCTTCATTTACAACAGTCGGTCAAAGCATTTAAAATAAAAGAATATGCATGCTAAATTTCCAGCATTTGGACAACATTTCAACTTGAAATTTTCCAGCTTTTCACCTTCAATATTTCGAATATTCAAAAGTAAAAAGAAGAGTACAACTAATCAATTAAAATTTTTGAACATAATTCAAGGTATATGTTCAACTGAACATTCATGTTAGCTCATAAGCAATAAGGTATTAAGTAGAAAATAAAAACATTATTAGCATGCATGATATCTACATACGACAACCATTCAACTTCTATATCCTTCTAGCCTTACTAATTTCTCCATTATAGCCAATTGCCATTAAACAATTAAGCCACAATTATCCTTATTCATCAAGCTCAACTCATCCATCATCACATTTAATACCAAAAACATCAAACACCTTCAAAGACACTCAACAACCCATAGCCGAATGCATCACTTCAAACCAATAACAAAAATTGAGTCATGGGCTATGAAAGGAGCTTAGCAATTAACTCAATTTCACATAAATTATCAAGAAATAAAATCAAACATACCTCCAATTAGAATCACCAAGGCCAAATATCAAAGAGCCCTTTTTGTTCTACCTTAGATTTTTTTTTAGCTTACTCCATTGCTGAAATCCTCAAAGTATATTTCATTCTTTCTTTCTCCAACATTCGACAAGAACAAGGCAAGGATGTATGGCCTTCTTTTTTTTTCATTAATTTAAACCATTAACTATTATAAAATTAATATATAATGCATATATGGCTATTCAACCATCATCATGGCCGGCCACTTACTTAAAAATGGGGAATTTTACATGCAAATCCCCATATTTTAAGCCATGCAATATTTGGCCACTACACTTCAACCTATCACAATTTCAATATTTTTCACATAAGTCCTTTTTAATTAATTTCACATCTAAATGAAAAAATCAAAGCATGAAATTTTTCATACATACACTTTCACTTATAATTGGCATAGAATATAACATTTAATTATTTTTGTGACTCGATTTTGTGGTCCCGAAACCACTTTCCGACTAGGGTCAAATGTGGGCTGTCACATTTTTGGACCCCTTGAAGCATGAGCTTTCAAATGAGGGTAATATTTTGTAAAATGATTGAAAGTCTAGGGTTTTTCCATGAGAGCATCTAAGGTGTTTTCTGAAATTTTATGGAAGAATATGAAGCTTAGTGGTGTGTGATAAACAATTTTTGTGAAAGGATTTTCATCTAGATACCTAAAAAGGACTAGTTTGCATAAGTTGTAAAGTAGATGATAAATGTGTAATATAGTGGAAATTTGGAGTTTCTATAAGAGTAAAAAGGGTTCGGCTAGGCTTAAGATGTGAATAAATTCGATAAAAATTGATTTTCGAGCCTAGGGATAAAATGGTCATTTTGTCAATGTCTATGGGCAAAATGGTCATTTTACCAAAGAAGTGAATTTTCGATTGCCTAATTTTATCTAGTGATTAAATAAGTGTATTTTTTCTATTATAGATCAAGAAATACCGAATCTGAACCAAACTGAGGGAAAGCCAAGCAACTCGACTAAATCGACTAGTCGCCACATTTTGTAATCCGAGGTAAGTTGTATGTAAATAATACAACTACATTGATAATATATGTGTTTGAATTGTATCGAAATTATTATAGCATAAATTGCTTTACTTGTGGAAATGAGAAAATGTGATGAGAATAGAGATAGTAGAATTCCTGTTGAAACCCTAGGAAAATAAATCGGATATTCATGCCATGACGATTGGGTCACTTGTGTGAGCTAGTGTAAGACCATGTCTAGGACATGGCATTGGCATTGAGACGAGTGCTAGTGTTAGACATGTTTGGCACATGCATCGGCCTCGAGACGTAAGCCAGTGTAAGACATGTCTGGGACATGCGTTGGCAACTAGATGATAGTCAGTGTAAGACCATGTCTGAGACATGGCTTCAACTTAAGATATGAGCCAGTGTAAGACTGTGTCTAGGAAACGTCATTGGCACTTTACCCCACGTTTGAGGCTATGGAATATCCGATAGCATTCCGAATGGTTCAACAGTGAAAGTTCTGATTTCTAGTTAATCAAGAAAGTATAACCGTGTTGTGAGTGATACAGGTACCTATTTAGTATGTATAAAATGTGAGCCACATTATATGCTATATGATGTGTATTGAATATTGATGACTAAGTTTTGCTTATGCCCACTTGTGTATTATGATACTTATTGATGAATGGCAAAGTATTGTTGTATAATTATTTATATGAAACTTACTAAGCTTTATGCTTACTCCCTCTCCTTTCCTTTTTCTTATAGTGCTGCCTATCTAGCTTAAGGATCAACGGAAGTCAGAGATATCAATCATACTATCAATCCAAGCATTCGGTATAGTTTGATTTATATTTTTGAATATGGCATGTATATGGAACTAGACTTGTGTTTTGTGTTGTTATTAATTTGGCCAAATGTGTTGGCTTGGGATAAATTCCTCATTTTTTATTAAGCCTTGAATGATGGCTAATATTCATTTTGATATATACAAATGGTGTTATATTCATGGATGAGTAGAATGCACAAATGAAATGTTGTCTATTGTGGCTAATTTTATTGCATGAAATAGTCTTGTACTGGTTTTGGTTGCTTTTGTGTAGGTTGTGTGAGCAAGGGTGGCAAAGAGGATTGGTAAATAGCCTGATTTTGTCCACACGGGTAGACAGACGGGCGTGTGTCTAGGCCGTGTGTGACACACGGCTAGCACCATGGGCGTGTTGTCCAGCTGTGTGTCCCCTGCACGTAAAATTTCAAGTTAGTATGCATGATAGTAAACACACAGGCAGAGACACGACCGTGTGAAAGGCAGAGTCTAGCACACGGGCGTGTGCCTTGTCCGTGTGATTGTAATGCCCCCACGCCCGAAACCGTCGCCGGAGTCGAGCTTGAGGGGTTACCGAACATAATTTATCAAATTAAGAACTTCAAATCATTTGTTTCTACATTCACAGCTTTCTAGCTACCCGCATCACAGTTACAAGAAAAATCATATCTCGAGTTACGAAACTCAAAATCAAGATCCGTAAATTTTCACTACATCTAAACTCATATATATATTTACTAATTATTTTCTAGAATTTTTGGTTGGGCCAATTAGTACAGTTTATTAGTTAAAGTCTCCCCTATTTCAGGGTTCCACTGCTCTGACCTCTGTGTATTACGAATCAGATATCTCTCTATACAGAATTTCAATGACTACGAGGTTTGTTTATATTAAAACTAGACTCAACAAGAAATCTGTACATATAAATAATGACTTGTAATTATTTTTTTAAAATTTATTATGAATTTTTAAAGTCAGAACAGGGGATCCATAAATCACTCTGGCCCTGTTTCACAAAAGTTTAAATATCTCATAAAATATAATTTATAATTCTATTTTGTTCAATCCACATGAAAATAGACTCATTAAGCTTAAATTTCATAACTTACTCATCATTGAGTTCCATTTATATTATTTTCAGTGATTTTTCAAATTCGTGTCATTGCTGCAGCAATATTCTGTTTTAAGGCAAATTTCATCTTTTCATGAGTTGTTATGAACTAGATAACCTATTAAACTTCCATGATATCAAACATGATCTAAATTTAACCATCACCATGACTTATCAATATCAAACATTTTCTCAACCAATCATGGCCATATCATAAAATTATTTACACAAAATAAGCATATTGCTATACATGCCATACTTAAGTTTTACAAGCCATTTACCCAGATGAAAGTCCTTTGGATAGTGTGATCGAACCTTCGACCCGTCCCGATTCCCGAGCTGGCTTGTTCAAAACTACAGTAAATAAAGAGGAGGGAGTAAGCATAAATGCTTAGTAAGTTCATATGTAAATAACAAGTAACATAACAATACAAATATACCAAACAACTTTAGCATGGTATCACCAAAACATATATCACATTTCTAAACATCATTCATCATCTTACCACCTTATCGTTGTTGTATCTATTTTCAACCCGAGGGTTAAGAACATACCTGTATAAAGTGTCCATTTCACAACACTTACCAAAACGTCGCTTGCATCTTAAGTGTTCTTCCATTTCACTAGAAATTTCACCCGTTGAACACATCGGAATACAACTCGGATACACGGATAATTCACACATAAGTGCCTCATATGTAATCAAGAAATCATGTAACCCGTCCCTAAGTGAACTCGGACTCAACTCAACGAGCTCGAGCGTTCGCGTCCATAAGTGACCTCGGACTCAACTCAACGAGTTCGGATGCCTAGTTACATTTCACGAACTCGGACTCAACTCAACGAGTTCGGACATTCGCATCCATAAATGAACTCGGACTCAACTCAACGAGTTCGGATGCTCAACCATCCTAGTGACTTGTCACTTGTATCCTAATCTATTCCTAAGGTTCAAACGGGCTTTTTCCCTCGATCTCACATTTGCCGTCTTCCATGGAATATCGAAACTGATACTCGGTAGCAATTCATATTTATCAAGTAGTAAACATAATTTGCATATTACTCAACATTAACCACAAAGCATAATATTTCACGATAAAAAAATCAGCATATCATATAATTAACATCGATAACTTAAAACTAACAATTATGCTACATTAGTTACACATGAACTTACCTTGGTACCAAAATATAAAGATTTTGCAATTTAGTCCACAATCTTTTCTTTTCCTCGATCGGGACTTGAATCTCGTTTCTCTTGATCTATAATGCCAAATTAATCTTATTCAATACATACATTCATCAAAACAGCATTTAATACGAACTTTGGAAAAATTACACTTTTGCCCCTAAACTTTTGCATAATTACACTTTTGCCCCTAGGCTCGGGAATTAAACTTTATTCCTTATTCTTATGTTTTATAACATGCTGATCATTTTTCCTTTCTATGGCAACATCAAATTCTTACTCTAACATATACTTGTGACTATTAGGTATTTTTGCCGATTAAGCCCTTTTACTCGTTTTCACTCAAAACCGAGTAGCACAAGTTGTCTAACATAATTTAAAACCCAATATTCTATCATAAAACATCAAAATACACAAATTTCACCTATGGGTATTTTTCCAAATATAAACCCTAGGTTGAATTATTGCTAACATAAGCTTAATCGAGCTACCGGGATTCAAAAAACGTAAAGAACATTAAAAACAGGGCTTGGAATCACTTACTATGGAGCTTGGAAGCTTGAAACAAACCCTAACTATGGAGAACCCTTGAAATTTCGGCCTAATGAAGAAGATGGACAAAAATTAGCTTTTAATTTTGTTTTTAATTCATTTTAATAACTAAATGACCAAAATGCCCTTACTACTAAACTTTCCAAAAATTTCATCCATGTCCAATTTTTGTCCATAGACTTAGAAATTGGTCAAATTGCTATTTAAGACCTAATTAATATTTCAATGCAATTTCATACTAAAAACTTCTAGAATGCAAATTTTGCAACTTATTCGATTTAGTCCCTACTTTCAATTTAAACACTTTAGGCATAGAATTTCATCACGAAATTTTCACACAATCATGCAATCATATCATATTCATCAAAATAATTATAAAATAATTATTTCTATCTCGCATTTGTGGTCACGAAACCACTATTCCGATTAAGCCCTAATTCAGGATATTACAACTCTCCCCCCTTTTAAGGATTTTCGTCCTCGAAAATCTTACCGGTAAACAGGTGTGGGTATTGGTTTCTCATAGTTTCTTCAGGTTCCCATGTAGTCTCTTCTACCCCATTCTTTTGCCACAACACTTTTACAAGTGCAACACTTTTATTTCTTAGTTGTTTGACTTCTCGAGCTAAAATCTTAATCGGTTCTTCTTCATAAGTCATATCCGGTCGTAGTTTAACTTCTGTCGGTGAAATTATATGTGAAGGATCCGAACGATACCGACGTAATATAGATACGTGAAACACATCATGAATCTTCTCTAATTCAGGTGGTAGCGCTAGCCGATATGCTACCGGTCCAACTTTTTCAATTATTTCATACGGTCCAATAAAACTCGGACTTAACTTGCCCTTTCGTCCAAATCTAAGGACTTTCTTCCATGGAGACACTTTCAAAAATACCTTATCTTGAAACTCCATTTCTTTTCGTTTCAAATCCGTATAAGATTTCTGTCTATCTGAAGCAGCTTTCAAACAATCTCGAATCACTTTCACCTTTTCTTCGGTTTCTTTTATTAAATCAACTCCATAAATCTGATTTTCCTTGAGTTCAGTCCAATACAATGGCGTCCGACATTTACGACCATATAATGCTTCATAAGGTGCCATTTTCAAACTTGTCTGATAACTATTATTATAAGAAAATTCTACCAACGGTAAATACTTTTCCCAACTACCTTGATATTCCAATACACAACATCTGAGCATGTCTTCAAGAATCTGAATTACTCTCTCTGATTGTCCATCAGTTTGTGGATGAAAGGCAGTGTTGAAATTTAACTTTGTACCTAATGCCTCTTACAACTTTTGCCAAAACCGTGAGGTAAACCTCGGATCTCTATCCGAAATGATTGACAAAGGTATCCCATGAAGTCTAACAATCTCTCGGATATACAATTCAGCCAACTTATTAAGAGAATAATCTGTACGCACCGGAATAAAATGAGCCGATTTAGTCAGTCTGTCAACTATTGCCCAGATGGCATTTTTCTTCCCTGGAGTTAACGGCAACCCTGATATAAAATCCATAGTAATCCGATCCCATTTCCATTCAGGAACCATAATAGGCTGAAGTAATCCCGAAGGTACTTGGTGTTCAGCTTTCACTTGTTGACAAACTAAGCACTTTGATACAAACTCGGAAATATCTCTTTTCATTCCACTCCACCAGTACATTTTCTTTAAGTCATTATACATCTTCGTACTGCCCGGATGAACCACCAAACAACCATTTTGTGCTTCATGCAAAATCTTTTGAATCAACTCATCTTTTTTCGGTACACAAATCCAATTTTTAAACATCAAACAACCATCAGAACCGATTCTGAAATCTGATCCCGTATTAGCTTCACACTGTTTTCTCTTGGCTAGCAAATCTTGATCATTTTTCTGAGCTTCAAAAATCTCTTGTAAAAACATCGGTCTTGCTCTTAACTCTGCTAGAATCGAACCGTCATCTGACATTTTCAACTGAGTGTTCATAACTCTCAAAGCAAACAACAACTTTCTGCTTAAAGCATCGGCAACCACATTCACTTTTCCCGAATGATAATCAATAACAAGCTCGTAATCTTTCAATAACTCTAACCATCTTCGCTGTCTCAAATTCAAGTCTTTTTGTGACATCAAGTATTTAATACTTTTGTGATCGGTATATACTCAGCACTTTTCACCATACAAATAATGTCGCCAAATCTTCAAAGCAAGCACCACTGCAGCCAATTCCAAATCGTGAGTAGGATAATTCCTCTCATGAGGTTTTAACTGCCTCGAAGCATAAGCCACCACTTTTCCTTCTTGCATGAGTACACACCCCAAACCATTTAGAGAAGCATCACTATACACCACAAATTCTTTACCTGATTCGGGTTGTATCAACACTGGTGCTTTAGTTAATAACTTTTTCAATTCTTCGAAACTCTGTTGACATTCTTCCGTCCATTCAAATTTAACATCCTTTCGGAGTAGTCTAGTCATAAGAGCAGCAATTATAGAAAATCCATTTACAAACCGCCGATAATACCCAGCTAGCCCCAAGAAACTCCTAACTTCAGTTACATTTTTCGGTGGTTTCCAATCAACAATGGCTAAAATTTTACTAGGATCAACTCGTATACCATCACCTGAAACAATATGACCCAAAAATCCAACTTCTTGGAGCCAAAATTCACTTTTACTAAACTTAGCATACAACTGCTTATCTCTCAAAGTTTGCAAAACTATCCTCAAATGCTCAGCATGCTCTGTTTCATCTTTTGAATAAATTAAAATATCATCTATAAACACCACAACAAATCTGTCCAGGTATGGCCGAAATATACGATTCATTAAGTCCATAAACACAGCAGGAGCATTTGTCAATCCGAATGGCATAACTAAAAATTCATAATGATCGTACCTTGTTCTAAAAGCAGTTTTAGGCACATCTGACTCTTTCACTCGCAGCTGATAATACCCAGATCTCAAGTCAATCTTTGAAAACCATGTCGCTCCTTTTAGCTGATCAAACAAATCATCAATTCTCGGCAATGGATACTTGTTTTTAATTGTCACCTTGTTTAACTACCGGTAATCAACACATAATCTCATAGAACCATCCTTCTTTTTCACAAATAACACGGGAGCACCCCAAGGTGAAAAACTTGGTCTCACAAAGCCTTTATCAGTCAACTCTTGCAACTGCGACTTTAATTCTTTCAACTCTGACTTTAATTCTTTCAACTCTGTTGGTGCCATTCTATATGGAGAAATCGAGAGCGGAGTTGTTCCCGGTATCAAATCTATACCAAATTCTACTTCCCTGACTGGAGGCAAACCCGGCAATTCTTCTGGAAATACATCCGCAAATTCACACACAACCGGCAATGATTCAACTTTCTTTTCAACTTCTTTTGTATTAATTACATACGCCAAATAAGCTTCATAACCCTTTCTCAAATATCTCTGAGCCGACATCGAAGAAATCATACTAAATATTGCCTCTGATTTGTCTGGTTCAACCCGCAAGATTTCACCACTTTCACATTTTAATTCTATAACCTTTTCTTTGCAATTTACTATAGCATCATGCAATGTCAACCAATCCATACCCAAAATAACATCAAATTCATCAAACGGCAACAACATCAAGTCGGCCGGAAAGTAATGACCCCGAATCATTAAAGGGCATTTCTTGCATACTTTATCAACTATCACACATTTGCCTAGTGGATTCGACACTCTAATCATAAATTCTGTGTTCTCAACAGGTATATTCATACTAGACACCAGTTTCATGCATACATATGAATGAGTAGAACCAGGATCAATCAAAGCAATAACGTTAGTATCATAAAGAGAAAATGCACCGGTAATCACATCGGGTGAGGAAGCATCTTCACGCGCTTTAATAGCATAAGTTCTAGCCGGAGCTCTTCCTTCAGATCTAACTGCTGCATCTCTGGCTACATTCTTACTGCTTGTTTCACTTCCAGCTTTTCTCGGATACCTTCCCCTCGAGTCTGCACCACTAGCTTTTACATTCTGAAATTTTTCTTTCTCAGCTCTCTCTGGGCAGTCTCTAATAAAATGATCCGGAGAACCACATCGAAAACATTCATTTGCTCTGCACGGACCAAAATGATTTCTACCACACCGCTGGCACTCGGGTTTAACAAATCTCGAGTT
The DNA here is from genome assembly GCF_007990345.1 of Gossypium hirsutum. NCBI lineage: Eukaryota > Viridiplantae > Streptophyta > Magnoliopsida > Malvales > Malvaceae > Gossypium > Gossypium hirsutum. The sequence goes on along the minus strand of NC_053431.1, from coordinate 40,845,153 downwards.
CCCTACACTGGCTGCAGAAGTATTTTGAGATTTAGGACCCACATTCTGCTTCTTAAAATTTCCATATGATTGCCCAGCTGAAACTTGGGAACGAGGATTCATGTTTCTTGACTTTCTGGGTTGCTGTGAAGGTGCCTTACTTATTGGCCATTTCTTCCAATTTCGTGTCTCAACCTCTACCTTTCTCTTCTCTTTAAGTAGTTCTTCAGCCTTACAAGCTCGATCAACCAGTTCTACCATTTCTTTCAGTTCAAGGATCCCGAAAAATACCTTAATGTCTTCGTTGAGCCCGTCTTCAAATCGTCGGCACATCTTGGCTTCTGTAGGAACATATTCCCTGGCATACTTACTCAATCAAACAAACTCTCTTTCATATTCTGAGACTGTCATATTACCTTGCTTCAGCTCAAGAAACTCTTTACATTTCTGATCAATAAATCTTTCACTAATATATTTCTTCCGAAACTCTTCTTGAAAGAATTCCCAGGTTACCCTCTCTTTAGGTACCACCGAAATCAAAGTCTTCCACCAATTATAGGCTGAATCTCTCAACAAAGATGTAGCACATTTCAAACATTCTTCAGGTGTACAAGATAATTCATCAAATACCCGGATAAAATTTTCAAGCCAAAACTTTGCTTTCTCTGCATCATCATCAATATTTGCTCTAAATTCTTCAGTCCCTTGTTTACGAATTCTGTCAATGGAGGTTCTGTGAAATTTTATCATATCCACTCCTTGAGGCATCGGAGGCATAGGTTGAGGAATTGGGGGAGGTGGGGGAGGTCGTACATTTGTGTTCGTACGAACGAACTCAATGTACTATGCACTCATCATTTGGAGAAAGGCTTCCCGATCCCTTTCTCCTCCTCCCTGACCAACAGTAGGAGGTGGGTTTTCAGTCGGCGCTGCCCCTTCAGCCGGAGCTGGCGCATTACTCTCTACTTCATCTGCCACAACTGGATCGGGATCCATTTACTATATAAAAATCAATTAAAAAGGTCAGAAGTCGTCACACTATCACAATTCATACATATGGCATGTATAGCAAAATCCGTACATACAACACGTAGTCCGAGAACCGACTAAACCTGCTCTGATACCACCAAATGTAATGCCCCCATACCCAAAACCGTCACCGGAGTCGAGCTTGAGGGGTTACCGAACATAATTTATCAAATTAAGAACTTCAAATCATTTGTTTCTACATTCACAGCTTTCTAGCAACCCGCGTCACAGTTACAAGAAAAATCATATCTCGAGTTAGGAAACTCAAAATCAAGATCCGTAAATTTTTCCTACATCTAGACTCATATATATATTTACTAATTTTTTTTCTAGAATTTTTGGTTGTGCCAATTAGTACAGTTTATTAGTTAAAGTCTACCCTGTTTCAGGGTTCGACTGCTCTGACCTCTGTGTATTTCAAATCAGATATCTCTCTATACAGAATTTCAATGACTACGAGGTTTTTTTATATTAAAACTAGACTCAACAAGAAATCTGTACATATAAATAATGACTTTTAATTATTTTTTTAAAATATATTATGAATTTTTAAATTCAGAATAGGGGATCCAGAAATCACTCTGGCCATGTTTCACAAAAGTTTAAATATCTCATAAAATATAATTTATATTTCTATTTTGTTCAATCCACATGAAAATAAACTCATTAAGATTCAATTTCATAACTTACTCATCATTTAGTTCCATTTATATTATTTTTAGTGATTTTTCAAATTCCTGTCATTTCTGCAGCAATATTCTGTTTTAAGGCAAATTTCATCTTTTCATGAGTTGTTATGAACTAGATAACCTATTAAACTTCCATGATATCAAACATGATCTAAATTTAACCATCACCATGACTTATCAATATCAAACATTTTCTCAACCAATCATGGCCATATCATAAAATTATTTACACAAAATAAGTATATTGCTATACATGCCATACTTAAGTTTTACAAGCCATTTACCCAGATGAAAGTCCTTTGGATAGTGTGATCGAACCTTCGACCCGTCCCGATTCCCGAGCTGGCTTGTTCAAAACTACAGTAAATAAAGAGGAGGGAGTAAGCATAAATGCTTAGTAAGTTCATATGTAAATAACAAGTAACATAACAATACAAATATACCAAACAACTTTAGCATGGTATCACCAAAACATATATCACATTTCTAAACATCATTCATCATCTTACCACCTTATCGTTGTTGTATCTATTTTCAACCCGAGGGTTAAGAACATACCTGTATAAAGTGTCCATTTCACAACACTTACCAAAACGTCGCTTGCATCTTAAGTGTTCTTCCATTTCACTAGAAATTTCACCCGTTGAACACATCGGAATACAACTCGGATACACGGATAATTCACACATAAGTGCCTCATATGTAATCAAGAAATCATGTAACCCGCCCCTAAGTGAACTCGGACTCAACTCAACGAGCTCGGGCATTCGCGTCCATAAGTGAACTCGGACTCAACTCAACGAGTTCGGATGCCTAGTTACATTTCACGAACTCGGACTCAACTCAACGAGTTTGGACATTCGCATCCATAAATGAACTCGGACTCAACTCAACGAGTTCGGATGCTCAACCATCCTAGTGACTTGTCACTTGTATCCTAATCTATTCCTAAGGTTCAAACGGGCTTTTTCCCTCGATCTCACATTTGCCGTCTTCCATGGAATATCGAAACTGATACTCGGTAGCAATTCATATTTATCAAGTAGTAAACATAATTTGCATATTACTCAACATTAACCACAAAGCATAATATTTCACGATAAAAAAATCAGCATATCATATAATTAACATCGATAACTTAAAAATAACAATTATGCTACATTAGTTACACATGAACTTACCTTGGTACCAAAATATAAAGATTTTGCAATTTAGTCCACAATCTTTTCTTTTCCTCGATCGGGACTTGAATCTCGTTTCTCTTGATCTATAATGCCAAATTAATCTTATTCAATACATACATTCATCAAAATAGCATTTAATACGAACTTTGGAAAAATTACACTTTTGCCCCTAAACTTTTGCATAATTACACTTTTGCCCCTAGGCTCGGGAATTAAACTTTATTCCTTATTCTTATGTTTTATAACATGCTGATCATTTTTCCCTTCTATGGCAACATCAAATTCTTACTCTAACATATACTTGTGACTATTAGGTATTTTTGCCGATTAAGCCCTTTTACTCGTTTTCACTCAAAACCGAGTAGCACAAGTTGTCTAACATAATTTAAAACCCAATATTCTATCATAAAACATCAAAATACACAAATTTCACCTATGGGTATTTTTACAAATATAAACCCTAGGTTGAATTATTGCTAACATAAGCTTAATCGAGCTACCGAGATTCCAAAAACGTAAAGAACATTAAAAACGGGGCTTGGAATCACTTACTATGGAGCTTGGAAGCTTGAAACAAACCCTAACTATGAAGAACCCTTGAAATTTCAGCCTAATGAAGAAGATGGACAAAAATTGGCTTTTAATTTTGTTTTTAATTCATTTTAATAACTAAATGACCAAAATGCCCTTACTACTAAACTTTCCAAAAATTCCATCCATGTCCAATTTTTGTCCATAGACTTAGAAATTGGTCAAATTTCTATTTAAGACCTCCTAATTAATATTTCAATGCAATTTCATACTAAAAACTTCTAGAATGCAAATTTTGCAACTTATTCGATTTAGTCCCTACTTTCAATTTAAACACTTTAGGCATAGAATTTCATCACGAAATTTTCACACAATCATGCAATCATATCATATTCATCAAAATAATTATAAAATAATTATTTCTATCTCGAATTTGTGGCCACGAAACCACTATTCCGATTAAGCTCTAATTCAGGATATTACAGTGACCCTTAACAAATGCTAACGTCAGAAATAGAATGTTCAGGTTTTTACACATGGTATTTTTCCAAAATATAAACCCTAGGTTGAATTATTACTAACATAAGCTTAATCGAGCTACCGAGATTCCAAAAACGTAAAGAACATTAAAAACGGGGCTTGGAATCACTTACTTGGAGCTTGGAAGCTTGAAACAAACCCTAACAATGGAGAACCCTTGAAATTTCAGCGTAATGAAGAAGATGGACAAAAATTGGCTTTTAATTTTGTTTTTAATTCATTTTAATAACTAAATGACCAAAATGCCCTTACTACTAAACTTTCCAAAAATTCCATCCATGTCCAATTTTTGTCCATAGACTTAGAAATTGGTCAAATTGCTATTTAAGACCTCCTAATTAATATTTCAATGCAATTTCATACTAAAAACTTCTAGAATGAAAATTTTACAACTTATTCGATTTAGTCCCTACTTTCAATCTAAACACTTTAGGCATAGAATTTCATCACGAAATTTTCACACAATCATGCAATCATATCATATTCATCAAAATAATTATAAAATAATTATTTCTATCTCGCATTTGTGGTCATGAAACCACTATTCCGATTAAGCCCTAATTTAGGATATTACAGTGACCCTTAAGAAATGCTAACGTCAGAAATAGAATGTTCAGGTTTTTACACACGGGCGTGTCATGGCCGTGTGAAGGACACGGGCCATGGGCACAGACGTGTGCCAAGCCGTGTGAAAACCCCTGTAGGTGTGCATTTGGATTATTTCCACTCGGGCGTGTCCTTGTATTGCCTAGGCCGTGTGAGCCATACGGGCCAACCGCACGACCATATCAAATTGATCACACGAGCGTGTTGCCCCTTCTACACGGGCGTGTGCCCCTGTGTCAAATGTCATTTTTCTAAAGTTAACTAAAGAACCCGAGTTGTTTTCGAAGGATTTTCGATAGGTATTTTGGGTCTCGTAAGCCCATATTAAGGACGTGTTGATAAGCTTGAGAAAGTTCTAAATTTTTCCAAGTCCTAGAGACTCAGAATTGGTAGTAAGCACGAGTTTAATTTAGGTAACGCCTTGTACTCTGTCCCGAAGTAGGATACGGGTATGGGGTGTTACATTTAGTGGTATCAAAGCTATGGTTTAGTCGATTCTAGGACTAACCTAGCGAGAGTACGAGTCTAGCTATACATGCCATAACTGTATATTGATAGTGTAACGATCTCTAACAGTTATAAATCGTATTTTTATATAGTAAATGGATCTTGATAGAGCTACGGCGGATGACATGGAGAGTAACGTGCCAGCTCCCGCTGAAGGGACCGTGCCAGTTAAAAGTGAGCCCGTGACTATGGGCCAAGGCGGAAGGGCCAGAGAAGCCTACCTCCGAATGATGGATGCTTGATATTTAGAGTTCGTTCACGCAAATTTGAACACTCCACCTCCCCCATCTCCTCTGATTCCTCAGTATGCCCTTGTAGCTCTGCAAGACGTGGACGTGTTTAGGAGAGAGAAGCCTCCAGTAGACAAGAGCCAGAAATAAAGGGCTGAGGAATTTCGGGCTAACATAGATGACGACCCAAAGAAAGTAGAGTTTTGGTTAAAGAATACCATCAGGGTATCTAATGAACTGTCTTGCACACCTGAGGAGTGCGTGAAGTGTGTTGTATCACTCTTGCGAGATTTGGCTTACCAGTGGTGGAACACACTTGTGTCTGTGGTACCGAAAGAGAGAGAATAACATGGGAATTTTTCTAAGAAGAGTTTCGAAAGAAGTACATTAGCCAGAGGTTCATAGACCAGAAAAGGAAGGAATTTTTAAAGTTGAAACAAGGTAATAGGACTGTGACGAAATATGAACGAGAGTTTGTGAAACTCAGTAAATATGTATGGGAGTACATGTCCTCAGAAGCCGCTATGTGCAAAAGGTTTAAGGATGGTCTAAATGAGGATATCCTAGTATTTGTTGGCATTTAAGAGCTAAGAGAATTTATGGTACTCGTTGAGAGAGCATGCAAGGCAGAAGAGTTCGTTAAAGAAAGAAGGAAAGTGGCTATTGAGTCATGGGACTAAAAGAAGAGACAGATGGGGAAATTACATCAAACCTCATCCAAGAGATCGAAGGAATTCACTACCCGATCGAATGCTTCAATAGGGTTTTCTAATTGGAACAAGAATTGGCAGAACGCTACTTCTAAAGCCCAGACCACTTCTGTTGCAAGCGCCGTTAGTGCTCGACCAATTAGGCCAAAATGTTCGTAATGTCGTAGACGCCATTTCGGTGAGTACCGAGGCAAAAAAAGAGGGTGTTTTAAATGTAGGTCACTGCACCATTTCATCCGAGACTGTCCCGAATTAGAATAGGGAGAGAAAAAGCAAAAAGTAAAGGCAAGTAGTGCTCCATTGAGGTGTAGACCACAAAAGAACCAGAAAAGCAGGGCTACTAGTAAAGGTACTCCAAGAGATGCTATAGTGAGGTCCGAGGGCTGAGCGCCTCAAGGACTTACGCTATTCGTACCCGTGATGAGGCAGAGTCTCCCGACGTGATCACAAGTACCTTTTCTAATCATGATATATCTGTTGTTGCTTTAATTGACCCAGGGTCTACCCACTCCTATATTTGCATGGAATTGATACCTCGTATGAGCATGATAATAGAGTCAACTGAATTTGTGATAAAAGTGTCTAACCCCTTAGGAAAACATGTGCTTGTAGACCAAGTGTGTAGAAATTGTCCTTTGGCCATTAGAGGTCATTGTTTTCTGGCTAACTTGATGTTATTGTCGTTTAATGAATTTGATATAATCTTTGGGATGGATTGGTTGACTTCTCATAGTGTTGTAGTGGACCGTGGGAGGAAAATTATTGAGTTGAAATGTGCAGATGGGAATGTCCTTCGGGTTGGACCAGATGAGCCGAATAAATCGCCTAAAGTAATATCGTCTTTGGTTGCTGAAAAATATATGAGGAAAAGATTTGAGGCTTATCTCGCTTTTGTGTTGAATACTTCAGTACCTGAGACGAAGATTGAATCGGTACCAGAAGTTTGTGAGTTTATAAATGTGTTTCCAGAAGAGTTACCCGGATTACCTCTAGCTAGGGACGTTGAATTTTGTATCGAGTTGGTCCCTAGTACAGTACCTATCTCGACCGCTTCTTATAGAATGGCCCTAACAGAGTTGAAAGAGTTAAAAGTACAGCTGCAAGAGTTAACAGATAAAGGTTTTGTGATACCTAGTTATTCACCGTAGGGTGCACCAGTGTCGTTTGTGAAAAAGAAAGACGGGTCAATGAGGTTATGTATCGACTATAGACAGCTTAATAAGGTAACTGTGAAGAATAAGTATCATTTTCCAAGGATTGATGATTTATTCGATCAGTTGAAGGGAGCCACAGTGTTCTCCAAGATAGACTTGAGGTCTGGTTATTATCAGTTGAGAGTTAAAGAGTAAGATGTCCCGAAAACTACATTTCTGACAAGATACGGGCATTATGAGTTCCTTGTCATGCCATTTGGTTTGACTAATGCCCCGGCGGTGTTTATGGATTTGATGAACCTTATTTTTCAGCTGTATTTGGATAAGTTCGTACTGGTCTTTATTCATGACATACTGATTTACTTGCGTGATGAGGGTGAGCACACGGAGCATTTAAGAACGGTTCTACAAACTTTGAGAGATAAGCAACTTTATGCCAAGTTCAGTAAGAGCGAGTTTTGGCTTAAAAAGGTCGAATTTCTACGACACATTGTGTCAGGTGACGGGATCAGAGTTGACCCAAACAAGATCTCGGCTATTATTGAGTGGAAACTGCCGAGGAATGTAACTGAGGTTCGAAGCTTTTTGGGTTTGGCCAAATATTATAGACAGTTTTTAAACGGATTCTCTATGTTAGCTAAGCCAATGAAAAGGTTGTGGCAAAAGGATGTCAAGTTTGAATGGACAGAAAAGTGCCAACAGAGTTTCGAAAAATTAAAGGCCTTGTTGCTCGAAGCCCCAGTGTTAGTGCAACTGGAGTCGGGCAAGGAGTTTGTGATATATAGTGACACCTCCTTGAATGGTTTGGGCTGCGTACTTATGAAAGAGGGTAAGGTCATAGCTTACGCTTCGAGACAACTAAAGTCTCATGAGAAAAATTACCTGATGCATGATTTAGAGTTGTCTGCCATTGTATTCGCGTTGAAAATTTGGAAACACCATCTGTATGGCGAGAAGTGTCGGGTGTTCACCGATCACAAGAGCCTTAAGTACTTGATGAGTCAAAAGGAATTGAATCTATGGCAATGAAGGTGGCTAGAGTTGATAAATGATTACGAGTTGGTGATTGACTATCACCCGGGCAAGGCGAACATGGTCGTCGATGCCTTGAGTAAAAAATCGTTATTTGTGATGAGAGCAATGAATGCTCAATTGGCTTTATTAGATGATGGTTAGGTTCTAGTAGAGTTGAGAGCTAGACCGGTGTTTCTACAAGAGATTTGATAAGCTCAGAATAACGACAGTGATTTGCAAGCTAAGAGAACCCAATGTAAGTCGACTGTCGAGTCAGATTTTCGTATTGCTACTGATAGATGTATAATGTTTAAAGATAGAGTTTATGTACCCAAGGATAGCGAGCTTATCCGGAAGTTTCTACAGGAGGCACATAGTGGTTGTTTGTCCGTCCACTCGGATAGTGTGAAAATGTTCAACGACCTGAAGAAAATGTACTGGTGGATGGGAATAAAAAGAGACATTTTAGAATTTGTTTCCAAGTGCCTTGTGTCTCAGCAAGTGAAAGCTGAACACCAAGTACCTTCGGGTCTACTTCATCCTATCACGATCCCCGAGTGGAAGTGGGATCGGATTACCATGAATTTTGTGACGGGTTTGCCATTAACCTCGAAGAAACAGGATGCTGTTTGGGTTATTGTGGATAAGCTAACAAAGTTAGCGTATTTTATAGCAATGCATACTGACTACTCCCTTGAAAGATTGGCCGACTTATACGTATCCGATATTGAGAGGCTTCATGGAGTGCCGTTATCGATTATTTCAGATGGGGACCCGAGATTTACTTTGAGGTTTTGGAAAAAGTTACAAGAGGCATTGGGAAACAAAGTTGAGTTTTAGCATGACATTTCACTCGCAAACTGACGGTCAGTCGAAAAGAGTGATTCAGACATTAGAGGACATGTTACGGTGTTGTGTTCTAGAATTTCAAGGAAGTTGGGAAAGGTACTTACCATTGGTTGAATTCGCCTATAACAATAGCTATCAGTCGAGTTTGAAGATGGCACCTATGATGCTTTATATGGGTGAAGGTGTCAAATGCCCTTATATTGGATCGAACTCAGAGAGAGTCAGATTCACGTGGTCGATTTAGTCAAGGAGACTGAAGAGAAAGTTAAAGTGATTCGTGACTGTTTGAAGGCTACCTCGGATAGGCAAAAATCCTATATGGATTTGAAACAGAAGGAGATCGAATTTCAAGTTAGTGATCGAGTGTTTTTAAAAGTATCCCCGAGGAGAAAAGTTCTCAGATTTGGTAGAAGAGGCAAGTTGAGTCCTCATTTTATAGGACCTTATAAGGTTATCGAGAAAGTAGGACTGGTTGCCTATCGTTTGGCTTTGCCACCAGAATTGGAAAGGATTCACGACGTGTTTCATGTATCCATGCTATGTCGGTATAGATCAGACCCTTCGCATGTGATTGCGCCAACAGAGGTTGAAATTTATCCAGACATGACTTATGGCGAAGAGCCGATCAAGATTTTGGCTCGGGAAGTCAAATAGCTAAGGAACAAGAGTATAGCACTCATGAAAGTTTTGTGGCATAGACATGGAGTCGAGGAAGCCACATGGGAACCTGAGTAGACTATGAGAGATCAGTACCCGAACCTATTCGCCGGTAAGATTTTTGGGGACGAAAATCCCTAAGGGGGAAAATGTAACAGCCTGATTTAGAGCCTAGTCAGAATAGTGGTCTCGAGTCCACAAATCTGGATTCAAATAAAGTATTTTACCATTATTTTGGAGTCATTTCATGTTCATATTAGTGTATGAAAAATTTGGTGCGTTAATTTTGATGTTCGTGAGCCCAATTGCAAAAAAGAACTAAATCGCATAAAATGCAAAAGTCCTAAATTGATAGCTAAAAGTGTCAAATTAGAGAACCTAAATTGGGGTTCTTTAAAAGACAATTAGACCCTATAGAGATAGCTTGGCCGGCCATAGGAGACAGATTGATGAGAAAGTCAAAATTAGATGAGTTTTGGTCACCAATTTTGACTAGTTTTAATATTTAAAATAAAACAAAGGCCACATCCTCTTTATTTTTCTTCTTCACCATTTTTACCAGCCATATGAAGGTTTTGAAGCTTGAAATTTGCAGCAACTTATCATCTCTAGAAGTAAGTAATTTTCATACCCTTTGTTGAAGATTTTTACATTTTTAGACCCCTTGAAGCATGAGCTCTCAAATGAGGGTACTATTTTGCAAAATGGTTGAAAGTATAGGGTTTTTCCATGACAGCATATAGGGTGTTTTCTGAAATTTTATGGAAGAATATGAAGCTTAGTGGTGTGATGAACAACTTTTGTGAAAGGATTTTCATGAAGATACCTAAAAAAGACTAGTTTGCATAAGTTAAAAAGTAGATGATAAATGTGTAATAATTTGGAAATTTGAGTTGCTATAAGAGTAAAAAGAGGTTCGGCTAGGCTTAAGATGCAAAGAAATTTGATAAACATCGATTTTCGAGCCTAGGGATAAAATGGTCATTTTGTCAAGGCTAGGGGCAAAATAGTCATTTTACCAAAGAAGTGAATTTTTGAATGCCTAATTTTATCTAGTGATTAAATAAGTGTGTTTTGCTATTATAGATCAAGAAATACTGAATCTGAACCTAGACCAAGGGAAAGCCAAGCAAATCGGCTAAATCGACTAGTCGCCACATTTTGTAATCTGAGGTAAGTTGTATGTAAATAATACAACTACATTGATCATATATGTGTTTGAATTCTATCGAATTTATTATAGCATAAATTGATTGACTTGTGGAAATGAGAAAATGTGATGAGAATAGAGATAGTAGAATTCCCGTTAGAACCCTAGGAAAATAAATCGGATATTCATGCCATGACGATTGGGTCATTTTTGTGAGCTAGTGTAAGACCATGTCTAGGACATGGCATCGGCATTGAGACGAGTGCTAGTGTAAGACGTGCCTGGGACATGCATCGGCTTCAAGAGTAAGCTAGTGTAAGACATGTCTGGGACATACGTCGACTACGAGATGATAGTCAGTGTAAGACCATGTCTGAGACATGGCTTCGACTTAAGATATAAGCCAGTGTAAGACCATGGGACACGGCATTGGAACCTTACCCCACGTTTGGGGCTATGGAATATCCGATAGCATTCCGAATGGTTCAACAGTGAAAGTTCTGATTTCTAGTTAATGAAAAAAGTATAATCGTGTTGTGAGTGATACAGGTACCTATTTAGTATGTATAAAATGTGAGCCACATTATATGCTATATGATGTGTATTGAATATTGCTGAGTAAGTTTTGCTTATGCCCACTTGTGTATTATGATACTTGTTGATGAATGGTAAAGTATTGTTGCATAATTATTTATATGCAACTTACTAAGCTTTATACTTACTCCCTTTCCTTTCCTTTTTCTTATAGTGTCGCCTATCTTGCTCAAGGATCAGCGGAAGACAGAGATATCAATCACACTATCAATCGAAGCATTCGATACAGTTTGATTTATATTTTTGAATATGGCATGTATACTTGTGTTTTGTGTTATTATTAATTTGACCAAATGTGTTGGCTTGGGATTAATTCCTCATCTTGTATTAAACATTGAATGATGGCTAATATTCATTTTGATATATGCAAATGGTGTTATGTTCATGGATGAGTAGAATGCACAAATGAAATGTTGTCTATTGTGCCTGATTTTATTGCATGAAATAGTCTTGTACTGGTTTTGGTTGATTTTGTGTAAGTTGTGTAAGTAATGGTGGCAAAGAAGCTCGGTAAATAGCTTAATTTTGTCCACACAGGTAGATAGACGGGCGTGTGTCTAGGCCGTGTGTGACACACGGCCAGCACCATGGGCGTGTTGTCCAGCCGTGTGTCCCCCGCACTTAAAATTTTCAAGTCAGTATACATGATAGTAAACACACAGGCAGAGACACGGTTGTGTGTCTCAGCCGTGTGAAAGGCACGGTCTAGCACATGGGGGTGTGCCTTAGCCGTGTGACCCTTAAGAAATGTTGACGTCAGAAACAGAATGTCTAGGTTTTTGCACATGGGCTAGGACACGGGCATGTAATGGTTGTGTGAAGAACACGGGCCATGGACACGGGCGTGTGCCAAGCCGTGTGAAAACCCTGTAGGTGTGCATTTGGAATTATTTCCACAAGGGCGTGTCCCTGTATTACCTAGGCCGTGTGAGACACACGGGCCAATCGGACGACCATGTCAAATTGATCACATGGGCATGCTGCCCCTTCCACACGGGTGCATGCCACTATGTCAAGTGTCATTTTTCTAAAGTTAACTAAAGAAACCGAGTTGTTTTCGAATGATTTTCGATGGGTATTTTGGGTCTCGTAGGCCCATCTTAAGGACGTGTTGATAAGCTTGAGAAAGTTCTAAATTTGTCCAAGTCTTGGAGACTCGTAATTGGTAGTAAGCACGAGTTTAAGTTAGGTAACGCCTTGTACTCTGTCTAGACGTAGGATACAGGTATGGGGTGTTACATTTTGGACTAAATTGAATGAAAATATTTTTGAATGAGCTCAATTTGAATATGTTTAGATCAAGAACCAAAGAAATCGGATTTGGATTGGGGGAAAGCAAAAGTTTTCGACTAGCTGTCCTGTTTCGTTTTCCATAGTCTGAGGTAAGTTTATAAGCAAATAGACATACCTAATTATAATTACTTGTAAATTATACTTGCTGAAATGAAATATGTGATTTTATATATATACGAGCCAAATATGAATAAGATTGATTACCTTGTTTCTGAATTTTTTTCAACCGAGCTATGTTGTCCGAAAGCCCCATATTAACATTAGGAATAATTAGGATACATATGTCATGACATAGGATTTCGATATATGTGTACAAGTAAGACCTTGGCATCGATATGTGACTCTGATATATGTGTGCGAGTAAGACCCTGTCTAGGACAGTGGAATCAATATGTGGTTACATGTAAGACCACATCTGGGACGTTGGCGTTATACGATACATATGTGATTATCCGAGTGTCCTAGCCAATTCTGAATGGTTCATCGGGCAAAGATAAGTTGTGTTCAAATGTGTAAAATGAGCTAAACGGCCAGGTATGAATTTGCTTATTACCTGTCTAAAATAAGGTAATTAAGTTATTGATATTGTAGTAAATCATGTTGATGTAAGTAAAGAATGTATATGAATATGAAAAGTATAATCGGCCTTTGAAATAAATAATGTGAATACCTTTAAAATGATTCTTGAATATGTGTAAGAAAGATCAGGTATATTTAGTCATATATAAGTATATGTATGAGATGTTGAATTATGATTCATGAGCATGTGTATTTAAATGTAAGCACACTTTGTTTTAAGGACATTTAAGCTTCGAAAATTGAATGATATTTTTGTGAAAATAAATATATCACCATTTGGCCTAAGTAGCATATATGTATGTGAGTACATGATATTTATAAAATCATAAGATTCTAGCTAAATGTGATAATGATGTTATAATTTGGTTTATTTTTAATGATTCGATTATACCTTTGAATTATTAATTTACTTATGACTTACTAAGCTTAAATAGCTTACTCTGTAAGTGTTCATGTTTACCTTTGTTTTATAGATCTTGGATACAAGTTACAAGCTCAAGGACCATCAGCCAAGTCTATCACACTATCAACTGTCTTCGGTATTTTATAAGCTGAATTTTTGGAACTATAGCATATATAGGCTGGATTATATTTTGAATTGTTTAATTTTGGTTTATGTAACTATGAGCAATGCGAAAATGGCTTAATACTTAGTTATGCTTGGTTTTAATGCCTTGTCTTGATGATGGTTATGCTTGGTTGCGATTTTGGTGTTATGTTCATTATATATCTTCAAGTGAATAATGGCTTGATTAAAATGTTTGATACGATGGGTTTTGGTAATTTAGTTTAGATGAATGAATTATAAGGTAATGCTTTGAAAATAATTGGTGATTTTTTATATGTGCATTTGGTTGATTTCGGTTATGACATATGGATAAATAGGTATGTTTATGAACTCGGTTGTGGTTCGTGATATTTTACAAATTCATTATGTATGCTTAAAGTAAAAGAACTGTTAGAAGTTTTGTAGGCACGTTATTCATGATTAGGCATTTAAATATGCACAAGTATATAATGTATTGGTTTGATGTTTATATATATTAGATAATATATATTTTTTATGTATTTAACTTACAGTATAAAATATATGTGTGACATGTATGTTATCAAGGATGTATGTATTCGTCAATTGCAATTGAAAATGGATAAATATGTTATATGAATTACATATCTTGATAAGTTACAAAATGACTTTGTTATATCATAAATTTGATCACCTAAAATGGTTAATTATTGATATTAAATTCAATATATGATTTGTTGTATAAACTTTGCTTAGAATTAATAAAGTATAAGTTTGCTTATTCGGTTATCGACGAATACATTTGATAAGTATGCATACTATATATATAGGTTGGTAGCTTAATATTCATGTGGTAAGTTGATGCATATATTCAAATGAAATTTATGCTTTTAATTTGGTTATAAAAGTAATGTATGTTAGTATAATGTGTTTGATTAAGTATATAATTATATATGGTTGATGGATATGATTTGGTAATTGGTTTATTTTGGTAAACATGTGGATTTGTTAATGGTGTGGCTTATTAAGGTTAAGATTATGACCGAATTAATGCCTAATTGATTGGTTAGACATATGAGGTTAAACTTGATAGTATGCATACATGATTTGGACATGTAATGAAAATATTTGGCTATGAGTTTAATATTCAATTCTCATGTTTTCGTATAATGTTGACTAAATATAAACTTAGAGGTTATATGATTTATTGAATCAAAGTATGAAAGTTTGTTATGAATTGTATTTGTTTGGTAATGTCTCGTAACCCCATTCTGGCGACGGATACGGGTTAGGAGAGTTACATTTTATGGGTATCAGAGCTACGATTTAGTCGATTCTAAGACTAACGTAGCGCGTGTGAGACTAGCTATACATGCCATATTATATACTGTGATAGTGTGATGACTTTTGACATTTGAAAATGTGTTTTCATGTAGTAAATGGATCCCAACAGAGCTGTAGCTGATGATGTCGAGAGTGTAGTGCCTACTCCCGCGCAAGGGATAGCTGATTTTCGATCGATTTTGAGTAACCAGGAAAGAGAGGCTAGACAAGCCTTTTACCAAATGATGAATGACTGGTTTACTCGGTATATTCGGACTAACCGGGCTGCACAACAACCTCCACCCCTGACTAATCCATCTTCGATGCCTGCTATACCTCAAGTAAGTGATCAGCTGAGATTATATAAGCCACCTGTTGATAAAATCAGAAAACACGGAGATGAATAGTTTCAAGCTACTGATGATGATGATGCTGAGCGGGCTGAGTTCTAGCTTGATAATACTATACGTGTGTTTGATGAGTTGTCCTGTACCCCGAATGAATGTTTAAAATGTGTCATATCTTTACTTCGAGACACAGCATATCACTAGTGGAATACTCTAGTTTCAGTGGTTCCGAATGAGCGGGTGACCTGGGAATTCTTTCAGACTGAGTACTGTAAGAAATACATCAGCTAGAGATTTATTGACCAAAAGCGCAAAGAATTTCTGGAGCTGAAACAGGGTCGGATGACCGTGACATAGTATGAGCGAAAATTTGTGAGACTTAGTCGATATGCCCGAGAGTGTATTCTACCGAAGCTATAATGTGTAAAAGATTTGAAGATAGGATGAATGAAGACATTAAACTGTTACTCAGCATACTTGAGATAAAAGAGTTCGTAGTACTGGTTGAGCGAGCTTGCAAAGCTGAAGAGCTCGGGAAAGAGAAAAGAAAAGCTGACTTTGAAGGTAGAGATTTGCAAAAGAGATCATTCAGTAAGTCATTCCAGTCGGCACCAAAAAATTTTCGAGATGATTTTAGTCATTCTAAAGCCACTTCGGGTTATTCCAGACGGGATCAGAGTACATCACCTATGAGCTCAAGAGCTACCTTAGTAGCTAGTGTGGGTAATGTTAGATCAAATCAACCTGAGTGTAAACAATGCGGCAAACGACATCTCGGCAGTTGCAAATTGCATGATCGGGCTTGTTTTAAATGTGGATCGATGGATCATTATATTCGTGAATGCCCAGTGTTAGCTGAAGAAAATCCAATGTAGAATACGAGAACGGGTAATACTGTAGCCTGGGGTAGACCACTCAGAAATGATGGTAATGCGAGTGGC
This sequence comes from Gossypium hirsutum, assembly GCF_007990345.1. Taxonomy (NCBI): domain Eukaryota; kingdom Viridiplantae; phylum Streptophyta; class Magnoliopsida; order Malvales; family Malvaceae; genus Gossypium; species Gossypium hirsutum. The sequence goes on along the minus strand of NC_053431.1, from coordinate 40,828,721 downwards.
AGTCAGAGAGAGACTAAAGATACAGCAGTTAGATCTACGGATCGTGCACCTGCCAGAGCCTATGCTATACGCGCATACGAGGAGGCTTCGTCCCCAGATGTCACTACTGGTACATTTACTCTTTATGATACTAACGTAATTGCATTGATTGAACCTACTTTGACTCATTCTTATGTGTGTGAGACTTTAGTATTCAGTAAGACTCTGCCTGTTGAGTCTACTGAGTTTGTGATTAGAGTGTCAAACCCCTTGGGCCAGTATGTTGTGGTTGATAAAGTGTGTAAGAATTGTCCCTTGACGGTTCAAGATTCGTGCTTTCTGGCTGACTTGATGTTGTTGCCATTTGATGAGTTCGCATAATTATGGGTATGGACTGGTTGACTTTGCATGATGCTGTTGTAAACTGCAAGAGAAAGACTATTGATTTACAGTGCCAGAATGATGAGATTATTCGGATTGAGTCTAATGATCTTAATGGGTTACCAGCAGTGATTTCTTTGATGTTAGCTCAGAAATATGTGAGAAAAGGCTGCGAAGCTTACTTTGCATATGTGCTTGATAGTAAAGTGGCTGAAAGAAACATTGAATCAATACCTGTTGTGTGTGAGTATCCGGATGTGCTTCTTGAAGAATTATCAGATTTACCACCTATTCAGGAGGTAGAGTTTGGCATTGAGTTAATGCCTGAGACGACACCGATACCCATAGCTCCATACAGAATGGTACCTACTGAATTAAAAGAATTGAAAGTTCAGTTGCAAAAGTTAACAGACAGAGGTTTCGCGTGACCGAGTTTCTCACCCTAGAGTGCGCCAATGTTATTTGTGAAAAAGAAAGACAGAACTATGAGAATGTGCATTGATTATAGATAGCTCAATAAGGTGACTATAAAGAATAAGTATCTGTTACCACAGATTGAAGATTTGTTTGATCAACTGAAAGGAGCCACAGTGTTTTCAAAGATAGACTTGAGATCAGGCTATTATCAGCTGCAGGTTAAAGACTCTGATGTACCAAAGACTGCTTTTCGAACGAGGAATGGACACTATGAGTTTTTGGTTATGCCTTTCGGATAATACACCTACTGTTTTTATGGATTTGATGAATCAAATCTTTAGATAGTATTTGGATCGGTTTGTAGTTGTGTTCATAGATGACATTTTGATCTATTCCCGTAATGAAATCGAACATGTCGAACATCTGAGACTTGTGTTACAGACTTTTTGAGATAAATAGTTGTATGCAAAGTTTAGTAAATGTGAGTTCTGGTTAAGCGAAGTCAGTTTTCTGGGCCATGTTGTATCAGCATCGGGTATTCAGGTTGGTCCAAGTAAAATTTCAGCTATACTTGATTGGAAACCTCCGAGGAATGTTTCTGAAGTCCGAAGCTTTCTGGGACTTGCTGGTTATTTTAGATTATTTGTGAAAGGTTTCTCTATGATTTTAGCTCCGGTGAAAAGGCTATTGCAAAAAGATGTTAAGTTCGAGTGCTCAGAAAAGTGCCAAAAAAGTTTTGATCAATTGAAAGCCCTTTTGACTGAAGCTCCAGTGCTAGTTCAGCCAAAATCGGGAAAAGAATTTGTTATCTATAATGATGCATCTTTAAATGGTTTGGGCTGTGTTTTGATGTAGGAAGGCAGAGTTATAGCTTATGCCTCGAGACAGTTAAAGCCACATAAAAAGAACTATCCGACACACGACCTAGAATTGGCAGCTATCGTGTTTGCGTTGAAAATTTGGTGTCACTATCTGTTTGGTGAGAAATGTCATGTTTTTTTATCACAAAAGCCTGAAATACTTGATGAATCAGAAAGATCTGAACTTGAGACAACGCTGATTGTTAGAACTACTAAAAGACTACGAGCTTGTAATTGATTACCACCCAGGAAAGGCCAATGTTGTTGCTGATGCTCTAAGCCAAAAATCACTATTTGCTTTACGTGCAATGAATACGCATATGGCTATGTCTGATGATGCTTTGATAATAGTTGAATTAAAAGCAAATTTATGATGCCCAGAAGGTTGATGATTTGTTAGCAAAACGAGCTCAATGTGATTCAAATGCTGATTCAGAGTTTCGAGTTGATTCTGATGGTTGTTTGAGATTTAGAAACTGAATATGTGTACCGAGGAATTCAAAATCGATCCAGATTATTTTGAATGAAGTTCACAGCAATCGATTATCTGTCCACCCAGGTAGTACGAAGATGTACAATGATCTGAAACAACTTTAATAGTGGCATGGTATGAAACGAGACATTTCTGACTTTGTTTCGAAATGTTTAGTCTGTCAGCAAGTGAAAGCCGAGCATCAGGTACCTTCTGGATTGCTTCAGCAGATTATGATACTTGAGTGGAAATGGGACAGAGTCACAATGGACTTTGTATCTGATTTACCGTTGACACCAAGCAAGAAAAATGTAACCTGGGTTATTGTGGATAGATTGACCAAATCAGCTTATTTTGTTTCGATTTGTACAAATTAGTCACTTGATAAGCTAGTTGAATTGTATATTTCTCAGATTGTGAGATTACATGGTGTGCCTATTTCTATTGTTTCGGATAGAGATCCAAGGTTTACATCGCGGTTTTGGAAGAAACTGCAAGATGCATGTAACAGCTCGATTTTGGGTCTAGTCAGAATAGTAGTTTCGGGACCACAAACCCAAAGTCAAAAAAAATTATTTTATTAATTTATTAAGGTTTACAGCATGATGGAATTATCATGTGAAAATTCCATAAAGTAATTTTACTGTTTGAGTGCTTAATTTGATAAAATGACTTAATCGCGTAAAATACAAAAGTTGCATTTTATTTGTTAAAAGTGTTCAATGGCTATTAAAAGGAAGTGTGGAGTACTTGCATAGCAATTATCCCATTGATATTGTGAGTAGACGGTTAGGCAGAGCATGAAATAGTGAATTTTGTTTTTTTATGTTTTGATCAAAGGGTATTTTGGTAATTAAGTTAATAATACAAAAATAGTAAAAAGGCATCATCTTTTTCTCTTTTCTTCTTGAACCGAATGTGAAAATAAAATGGGCAGCCATGGAGAAAGCTAGATTTGGCCAAGCTTTGTGCTTTAATTGGTGAGTCGTTTTTGCTCGGTTTTTAAGAATTTCTACGTTTTTGAGACTGTTGCAGCTTAATCTAGTTAGCCCGTATCTTGGATTTCTGAACTGTTAAAGATTTTAAAAAATGCCATTGATGAATAAGCATGTATTGTGAAGTTTCTTGATAGATTATGAATGATTGTTGATAGATATACAAGTTTTGTTAAATGATTTTTAATGAAAATACAAATTAGGGGCTAATTTGTGAAATTTGTAAATTTAGTGGTTGAAATGTGAAATAAATGAAAATGTGGGCTGCTATATGCATGAAAAAAGTTTGACTAGGCATGGGTAGTAAAGAAATTGAATGAATTTCATTTTAGGAGCCTAGGGGCAAAAGCATAAAGATGACAAAGTTTAGGGGTAAAAATATAATTTTACCAAAAATGTGAAACTGGGTTAATTTGAGTAGCATGATGGGTAAATAAATTAAATGTGTTGTTATAGATCAAGGAAGACGAGATTCGGACTTAAAATAGGGGAAAAACAAAGAGTATGACGAATAAGTCCTTTTCACCAATTGTGCTACCGAGGTAAGTCCGTGTGATTAAATAAGCATGATATCCATGTTATTGTTAATATACTTGAAATCTATCTTGCTATCATTATATTGAATTATAAGTTGATGATATTGTACATGAGAAAGTGATGCCAAATGTTAATAACATTTGGGTGATGATTGAATACATTAGAAATTTGATGGAATATGATATTTCATTGAAACGAGTAAGTCGGGTCTGAATAATGCAACTACATTGTTATCATATGCAATTGAATTGTTATAGCATAAATTGTTGATTGTGAATATGAGTATGTATGAATAGAATTGATGTAGTAGAAACTCCCAACTGAACCTTAGGAATAGATCGGATATCATTGCCATGACGTTTGGGTGATATGGATGTGTGCTAGTGTAAGACATGTCTGGGGACATGCATCGGCCATAATATGAGAGCCAGTGTAAGACCACGTCTGGGACATGGCATCGGTATTAAAGCGAGAGCTATTGTAAGACATGTCTGGGACATGCATCAACTTCGAGATATGCAAGCTAGTGTAAGACCTATCTGGGACATGGCATCGACACCGATAGATGAGAGCCAGTGTAAGACCTGTCTAGGACATTGTGACACCCTAATTTGACCCTAGTCGAAAAGCGA